>NW_010434071.1:4151-6360 GCF_000710305.1 Buceros rhinoceros silvestris | reverse complement strand
TCAGGAGGAAGAGCAGCAGGAGATGTTTTGGGAAAACTTGAAAGGAGCCTTGAAGTCATAGAACGATCGGCAGCACCCATTTCGGTATATTTGCACAAAAGATGGATGTCAGTGTTTCTTCCTGGTAATGAATTTTTCCTTATTATTTTTCTGCCTAAGGACAACCTGCTTAGTTCTGTGTAGAAATAATTATTATATTACTAAATGAGAAAGCACCTCTTTATGATTTCCAGTGATTTGCTGCTCTGATCCTTCAAAATTCCTGCAAATAACTATGACATTTGGAAGCCTTGTTGGACTTCATACCCTTTTCTACATACGTTTAACTGAATGTAGGTTTTTTCTGCACGTCTTCCTCCTGTTACCTCATCCCCGACTAGTTCCTAACATTGCTGTTGTAACTTACAAACGAAAATAAAAGCCAAGTTCTTCAGTACTCCCCCTGTTGTTCCCCCTGTTCACACTCCCTCTGTTGTTCTCCTTTAGTTTATTTTCAGCGCCATCACGGAGAGCTGGGTAATTAAAATTAAATTCTGTAAACCGCTGTGAGGACGTACGTAAAAGGGAGCCCTCTGAAGCCCTACCATTGCTGTGCAACACACACACACACACACACGAAGACAGTATTGAATACATACCTCCATTCCCAAGTCTGTCATTCTGGTTAGTTACACCAGAGTCCGCCCCGCCATGCACAGACTGCGGTTTACTTGGTACCTGTGAAGGAAGCACCACGGCACTTTGTACGGTGAGTGCGGTGGAATCCAGAGGCATTGTGTCACTGCTGCGTCTGAGGGTTTTTTAGGCTTTCTCCCAGTGAATGCTTGTTTCTCCCTGCACGATCACCACCATGCTTCCTTCTGCCTACCCACAGAAATAGCTGAAGCCTTCCATTTGTGGGGCGTGAGGATGTGTTCCTGTGAGTGGGCTAGACGGTGTTACAGACTGGTTCACTTCTTGTTTCTGCTTTTCTACTTTGCACAGGACAGTTGAGTAACCACTAGACCGTGCACCCCTTATAGATCTTTATACCCTCCATTATAACTGGTGCGGAAGATGAGACTGATAAGAGGCAGTTCATCTTTCTGCTTCACTATGATGTATCTCCTAGAACTACTGTATTGCTCTTCACCAGTTACGAATGGAATTTAGACAAGCAGGTAGAAACAGATGTTTATATTAAGATAGGGGATCACACCCTGAGTGCCTGGAGTCACAGTTGTTGTGGGTTTCTTGTGCTTTAGATCCTCTTGTGAAAACCTGAAACCATTTCTGAGGGGATAAAGTTAGCTTTCTGTTAAAGTTAGCTTCTTGTGTTGCTGGAGCTTAGGTACAGAAGAGTCTAAATGAATCTTCATTAAACTTCATATGTGCAGTTATTTTGTGGTGAAATAACAAAGTATTGGCGTATGGACTGAGTATCTGAAAAATGGGGAGAATGTCTTATTCACACATGTCCGTGGGTAAGTATCTAGGTACATATCCATGTATATGTATATCTGTGTATGTGCCTATCTATATATTCACACTCCTGTGTGTACGTGTATGCATATATACACACGAGATGATAATTTCTGTGGGCGTAGCCTGCAAACACCACTTTCAGTTCTACTTTTCTGTTATAATAATATCTCTAGGGTTAGTCCAAAGTCTGCTACAAAAAGATTTTTCTGTTTACTTTCTTGGAGAAAAATAGCTCCAGTTAATCAAGGCTGAACACCAGGTAAGTGATGAGTGAATCATCTGACCGCAAACACTGAGCACTGATAAAACAGATTAGGAGACCACATGCCTAGAGGTAAGCAGGAAAATATATCTTGCCAGTCATTTCAAAGAGAGCGTCAGAGAAAGAGGTAGGAGAAGCCTTGGCTTTCACACAGTACGCTCTTACCATAGACCCAGACTTCTGTGGGCTGGCACAGTTAAAAGGGCTGATAGTGTTACTGCTTTTATGCCAATCAGATCCCCTAGGTGGGAATTCCCCTGCTTACATTGCCAGGGTGGAGGGGTAAGTGGAGAGGAAACAGCAGCGTGAAAGGAAGCTGGGTAAAGAGCGATCAGCAAGAGAGAAGATGAGACGTGGTATGGGTTAACTGACATGCGGGCACTGGCGATGGAGCTGGCATCCCTGGGAATCTCTTCAGCATAGAGGTGAGTTTGCAGGTGGGTGGAGGCTGGAGACACAGGGACAGAGAGGGGATTGCCCACT
>NW_010434071.1:0-4099 GCF_000710305.1 Buceros rhinoceros silvestris | reverse complement strand
AGAGTGGATTGCAATGCCAGAGCAAGAATTGAGGAGGGATCACTGGGAAAAGGCTATCTAATCTCTGCCACCCAGTCCGAGTCTTCTGCATGGGGGATTCAGGGTGCTTGGGGCTGCTGGGCAGGGGCCAGCCCCTGCAAGAGTGCAGGGCAGGGAGGGATTTCTGGCTGCCAGCAGAAGTGGAGCGGGCAAGTGCAATCGCAGACTGCTGGGGGGGTTGCAGGCACCAAGAGGTAGGCTCATGGGGAGAGCTGGGACACGCTGATGGCAGCAATGTCTTTCAGGAAAGGGAAGGGGGAAAGCATCAAATGAAAAAGAGACGAGTTGGGTCAGACTGTGATTTCTGCTCGGCTGCCTCATCAGAATGTTTTGCAGGTGCTTTGTTCTGTTTGCATGTTGTCCCACTTGCGTGTCGATAATGGCTGCCCAGGGAAGGCTGGGGGAGAAGGTGGGCTGCATTTGTTTTCAGAATTACACCATGAAAGAGCTCATCGGTCAGTGGTCTCTGGTCAGTGGGATCAGCTATCTCCTCCCCTAACTCTGCCGTGTTGCACGTCTTCTGTGTCAGAAACAAGAGGTGGCGTGCCTAGAAACGTGTGCTTGTGTGTGTATACCCATACACGCTCTAAAGGCAATGCTGGTGGTGGGTGATAGCCAGGATGTGCGTAACCCACACACAGCCAAGCAGAAAGCAGCAGCTTTGCCAAGCCTGCTTAGGGATCGATCCTTTCATCAACCAGTGTCCCTCCCGCTGTAGACTCCGTAGGATTGCTCAAACTTACCAGCCCTCATCTAGCTCGATAGCTTTCCTCAAGCTAGAATCAATTTGCACGCTATCGGCGTTCTTTATTTTAGCAGTTACCTTAGCCTTTAGCATTTGTTAGCTTTTATAGAACCTTGTTCTGTTGGTACTCATGGTTTTCTTCAAGAATATGTATGTATTTCCTCAAATACTTCTACTGGCCTGGACCAAGGAAGATAATCCTGTGCATATCTGATGACTCAGACCCTTTGTCCATAATCCAGAAACACTTTGAATGTCTAGTTCATCACAGCACCTTACGGTATAAAGCTATGGTCTGTGTGAGTTTCTGATTATTAGCTGTATTTCAATTTCTATGTGGCTTCTTTTTCTTTCCAGCTCAACAGTGAAATGTGATTCCTTGGTAGGGCAATGCTAAGGAGCGGGGCTGTATTTCAGAGTGGGTGCAGAGAGGCCTGAAATGATTCTGTAAGTCAGAGTCTTAAGCTGAATTATTAGACAGGAATGGGAAGTGGAAGAGAATGGCTGAAAATGAATGAAGGTAGGAATGGGATTTCCCTGAGTGTCTGCTCATATTACAGCTGAGCAAAAAAATACTCTGGAAAATCTGCTCAGGTAAGTGACAATAAAGAAGAGCATCCTGTACCACCAAATGACATTCAGTCTTGAAGTCCTTTTTTGTTTCAGGCTGGCAAGGTGGAGAGCCATTTTTCAATCTGTGGATAACCTACCTATACATAGATTTTGATTGGCCAGGTTGCTTGGTTGTTTCTTTTTCTAACAGTAAGCATTTTGATGGCAACTTTAAAAATACCACTTAAATATGTTGCTTGTGAAACTCACCTTACTTATAGCTTTGCTCTTGTGGCCCGCAGCACCGTGTTATCCAGCCACACTTACAAGACCCAAAAGGCCCCATAAAAGAGCCTCAGCTGGACAGCAGGTGAGTGTGACTACAGATCACAATTCTTTGGATGGGGTTCACATGCGTAAATATATAGGTATCTAAACTAGAGTGCTCTGTTTTAGGCAGATGGGGTCATTTCTGTGGAAGTCATCATATCTTAATGTGAGTGTCTAAGAGACATGACATGAACTGCCCCTAAATGTTGTTATTTCTGTCCACTGAGTTTGGAGGACATGGTGGGTGACCAGCTCAGCTGCGGACATCTAAAGACAGGGGAGAGGAACATGTCCTTCAAGACCCAAAGCTCTACATCAGAGACAGAGATTAAAAGAAAACAACAAAAGAGGTCAAAACATTTATTGTCCTTCCAGTGGGAAGAGATGGAATAATTGCAGAATTATCTGCAACTTTTCCACCTCTCCTCATATGCCCAAACTGTCTCAGCTAGTTCTGCCCCTTTTGTATAATTTCAAGCAACTCTAGCTAAAGATAATGCAGCTAGAAGGGTAGGACTTATCTGTATGAACTTGTGTGCATGGTTCATCTATTGTAACATGAGTTACACTATGAATTCAAAGTACAGTAGGTCTTCTGCACAGAGTCTCAGTGGGATGACTGAAGGAGAAAATATGCCTCAGCGATCCAATCCAACCTTATTAGCCTAATACGGAGCCCACAGTGAACTGTGGGAACCTGTTCATTGGCCTCATTGGGATTGGTTCACTGTTTTCATTCTCAGTAAGATACCTGTTAATGTGTGTGTGTGTGTGTGGGGGGGGGTTTTATAATGGAGTTTAAAATTGGGTCATTGGGTAGGACTTATCTGTATGAACTTGTGTGCATGGTTCATCTATTGTAACATGAGTTACACTATGAATTCAAAGTACAGTAGGTCTTCTGCACAGAGTCTCAGTGGGATGACTGAAGGAGAAAATATGCCTCAGCGATCCAATCCAACCTTATTAGCCTAATACGGAGCCCACAGTGAACTGTGGGAACCTGTTCATTGGCCTCATTGGGATTGGTTCACTGTTTTCATTCTCAGTAAGATACCTGTTAATGTGTGTGTGTGTGTGTGGGGGGGGGTTATATAATGTAGTTTAAAAGTGCTCTTCGATCCTTTGATCAGGAAAGCATTAAAAGAAAGGGTTATAATTCAATATATAATAAGGGTTTTGAGAGAAAAACAGCCCCTTCGGGTTTCAATGATTATTTCTCCAGCTCCTCAGAGGGACAAAAGAACTAAAGTTATCTTGTTGGGAGTAAGGATGGGCTGGATATTGCAGCAAGCTCTGTTACACAAAAAGCCATGTCAAATCAGTACTATGACAGGCACAACTACGAGAGGAAAGGGGTGTGATACAGGCTCCACAGCTGTGTGGCTTCTCTTGAATCATTTCAGTCCAGAAGATGAGGAACAGTCTGTGGGGCTGGAAAAAGCTGATCTAGTCCAGATGATCTGATCTGCAGCAGGCTCCAAAAGCCCCTGGCTCTTCCTCATGGCTGGTCCTGACCAGCTCTCTGCCACTGAGACCCAAAGCAGAAAAAGCCACTGGCAGAGAAGAAGGATGGCAGTCAACCAGAAGATGACAGTAAAAAGGAAGAGCTGGGAGTCGGTAGGTTACAATGGCCAGTTTTCCAAGCTTAAGTTTCATTAGCAAGTATCAGACTGATGGCCACATGGCAACGATGGCTTACGCAGACACCCAGGCAAATATTTATTTCCTTGCTCCTAGCACATTTACAGTCAGAATAACCAAAGGCAAAGAAAATGTGGAAAGGGACTGAAATACATGTAGCCCTCTTCTCCCTATTGTCAGGATCGAGATGAGACTTATGCTTGAAATGAGTATTCAATGTCAACATCACTAGCTCCTGCAAGACACTGACTCTTCCGGATGTAACCAGGATTTGAAACAGATAAAGGAGACTCCCTGTAGTAAAAAGTTAATATAAAAATAACATTCACAGAACCAGAAGAAAAAGAGCTCAGGTGGTGCTGAGGCAGGATGTATGGGGACTATTTCCTAAACAGGCAAAGGATCAGATGAGTAATAATGTTGTAGCTACTCAGATGTTTAACTGAACCTGTAAAAGATCTGTGCAACTGTTAATTGATTTGATAGTCCTCATTACAAAATTAGAAACTACAGGGGAAGAAAGAGTATGTAGCATTTAAAAAATTATTCTGGAATACTTGTGTACAGTGTGTCTTTTTCTGACTAACCTGTTGCACCTCTCAACAGTGTTAGAAAACAAATACACTTATAATGCCTTCAATAGGACAGAACAGTAAAGGTCATGTTTTAGTATATCCAAAACGTACCTTCTTCAAAACTAACTATTCATCTTATATTTGCTCTGAATGTATTTCATGTTTTAGGCAAAACAATGACCACACACACCTGGCGAGTGTGGGCCATCTACGT
>NW_010434070.1:0-440 GCF_000710305.1 Buceros rhinoceros silvestris | reverse complement strand
AAAAGCCTGTTTTCTGAAAAGACGTACCAACGACCTATTTGAAGGGAGTATTTCCATCCTCTTAGATCAACAAAGAGAAGTTCAGAGATGCAAGACTAATTACGAAGATACTTCCATCATAAGAGAGTGCCTGAAGGCAACCTGAAGCCTGGAGTCCCAGAGTCTGCTTCTCTCACTCGCGGCTAGATGATTGTTTCCAGACTCTCCTAAATTAAAATGACTTAAAGAGCAACAACGAGGTGCGAAAACACATACACGGGTTTCTGCTCTCCCCCTGGCCGGCAGAGGAGATGTTTCCATAGCCTCGCCATGCTGCTGCTCTGAGAGCCTTCCTCCCAAGTGCCAGGAGACCCCTGCAACCATCCAGCACGTACCAGCAGCCGCAAGATGACTTGGTTAAAGCCTGCAGTGCTGTTCTCAATGGGTTTTCCTTCTTTACC
>NW_010434069.1:0-7036 GCF_000710305.1 Buceros rhinoceros silvestris | reverse complement strand
AAGGGGGTCCGTTAAGGGAATTCGAGGAGTTATTAAAATTATTATTAGCTCAGTCTTTCGACCCTTAACAGCTTCAAAAGAAAAGCACCTCTTACGAGATACCATCGAGGTCTGGCTGAACCCAACAGACCTCCCTTCCGGCCCCAAACCATGCCGTGACGCAGCACACAGGCACGTTCAGTGGCATCTGTCCCTGCTCAACTTGTGGCATTCGCAGTGAGAGTAAAACGAAGGAACACAGGCAAGAAACAGGAGAAGGGCAAGAAATTGGGACTGTGCTCAGCCCCAACCACCCAGACGAGGAGATGGATCTCCACAAGTGAGGGAGTCAGACACATATTCCCAAATCACAGACTACTAAGCACTAGACACGCTCTTGGATGTCCACGTCCCAATCAATCCTCATGATTACAACCCAAGTTCAAGGGAAGAGAGCTCCAAGCAAAAAGAACATCAAGGTTTTAACCAAGTCCACCCTTTCCAAGAGAGACTTCTACAAAACCGTCAGTGTGGTCAGAGTTAACGACGGTGGACGGTACCTAAACACAAGCAATGAACCATATGATGCATGGGGGAAAGGTAGAAGTTCACGGGTGACCAGAAAACCTCAAATCTGTCGCCCCGGTTGTTTCCCCAGTTACAGCATGGAACTCACGTTTGCTGCAGAGCAAACTTGTCGTTTCACTCCAGATCTTTCTGGTGTGTCAGGACATGGGAGAATTGGGGAAAAAAAAGAAAAAATCCACAGGTGGAGCTTAAGTAAAGCACCTTCTCAGGATCCTTTCCGAGAGCTGGGGTGAGTGGACAGTCACAAAAAGTAGGTTTCTAACGCTTTGCCTCCTTCCCCCAGTTTTTGTAAACACTGGCAGGCAGTTAAACAGTTGGTTTGGCTCCTGCCAGGCCCTTTACCCAGCGAGGCTGCTTGTTCCACTCGCGGAGCTCAGCGGTTTCGTTTCCATGGTGGAACAAGGTCCCCAGGCTCTTGCTAAAGCGCCTGCAGCAGTCCCACAGGCTCGGTCCCACACAGCCCGTCAGCCAGTGCTGGTGGCCAAATTGACGACGACTTTCCCATGAACTGATCAATCCCTGAGCACTAGGGAAGAACAAACCATCTGCTACTCTAAATACAGTAAAAATGCTGACGGTAACTTGCCCAGTTCACGCGTCTGCAGCCAGAGAGGCCGGCAGTTGCCATAATCCTGTGCCTGAATCCAAACTACTACTCCCAAGCGCTACTTTAGTCAACACAATTGCAAAGAGAATCTTCAAAATATGAACTGCCTCCATATTATAATTTGCCACAGATGCAACTGGAAGATAAGTCTGAACTTCCCCATGTGCCTCATCACGAGGCCTAAAGATGAAAATGTAAACACCAACTTCATTAACCATTTCAACTAACGATTACCCTCCTGGAACCGCCCCGTTACAGGGATTGTGCCAGAACCCTCAGCTTTCTCCTCAAATATTCCAGCTGGCTTCATTTAACTGCTCAAATGGGAAGTTTCCACCTGCCGCCCTGTCAAGTGACCAGGTTAAATCAGAGGAATTGTTTCAGGCTCGATGGAGAGCCCTGCACCCCTCGGGAACACAAAAGCCGTGTGTAAATACTTCTTTTTGCTTGTTTAGGCTGAAAGCTGGGATTTTATGGCCCCACATCACCCAGGGATTAGCAGCCGCCTGCTGCTAATTGAGAAATTCCCCAAATCCCCCACACGCCAGTTTGCATGGAGGAAAATGAGCTGCTGCCACCAACCTCCGGAACCAGAAGTTAGGAAGATGCTGTGCAACGTTCCCCATGACTGAGACAGCTGAAGAAAACGCAGCCAAGCTGCTCCCACCACAGCAGCAGGGGTTGAGGAGCAGACGGAGCAGAGGAGACTAATCCCTCCCCTAGTCACAGAAAAAACCCTTTCAGGGTCCATGTTCAGACCCAGCTTTGGCAGCTGAAGAAACACCCGTGGAAAGGAGATGCTCGAGAAAGGAAAACTGGTCACTAAAACAGTGATAAGGGATTCTTTTACTCCGTCTCAAACCCCAGAGCAGCTGTTTGCTTAAAAGATGTGCCCTGTGATTAAGCTCAGTTAACCACCGTCGCTGGGTGGTTTCACTGACTTGTGCTGTAAAGGAGGTCAGACAAGACAGGTAACGACAGAAGTTTCTCCCAGCCACTCCATGGGCTGTGAGATTCAGCCCCCTTCGCTGGAAATAAAGGTTTGAGAAGATAAAGAAATGGAAGGAGGCTTAAACACGTTCCCAGTTTGAGGGCAAGACATTTGTCTCCCAAGGGGGAATTGAGGGGAAAAAAAAAAAAAAAAAGACTTGGCATACTCAGCCATTTCAGCCTGTGAGGAACATCCTTGTCAGGGCACAATTCTGATTCCTACTGGACCTAAAATCATTTAGGGTCTACGTTTAGCCTCGGGTGACTGGTGGGAGTGCTCAGGTTCTGCTAGGCCCGGGCCCGACGCAGGCCATCCCGCTACCTACCGACGGTGCCGATCTCCATGTTGACAGTAAAGATGGAGTGGGAGCGGGAGGAGTCCTTGTTCATGAGGGTGTAGCCCACGGCTCGGTTCCTCCAGCCCGTCTCCATGATCCGCTCGCACTGGGCCACGCTGCGCACGGTGTGCAGAGACAGTGAGCGGGAGGAGTCCTTGTTCATGGGGGTGTAGCCCACGGCTCGGTTCCTCCAGCCCGTCTCCATGATCCGCTCGCACTGGGCCACGCTGCGCACGGTGTGCAGAGACAGCCCCTTCACGTACACCCCCTTCTCCGGGTGCTCCTTCAGCTGCGAACAGGGACAGCACGGGGCGGGTTAGAACGGGACACACCAAAAACCCTCCGGAGCTGGAGGGCGCGTGGAGAAGTTAAACTGCGGTACAGCGAGAGCAGCTCTGACCAAAGAGCCTCGGGATTTCTGTGCCTACAAGCAACACAAAGAGGGAACCACCCTCGTGGCTCTGCAGGCAAAAAGAATTAAAATTCCCTCCCCTGTTATTAAGCTGCACATTTTAACAAAAGAGCTGAAATGTTTTTCCCCGATGTGGCAAAAGCTCTAACATCTCCTCGGCCACAGGGAGCTTTTCAGAGCTCCAGGCGCAGGTTCAGTAGTCACGGAGATGGTCCCCAGTGCGTGGCTGAACCCTCCACTCCCAGAGGGCGTCTCGATCTCCCCTACAAAACTCCCAGAGTCACACCCGTCACACAGAGGCCGACTCTAGTAACTTTTCTCCAGATTAGAGCGTCCTAAAAATGAACCAAAATCCTCTTCAGGCACCTGGGGGAAGACAGAGGGTTAAATACCCCACGGCAGCTGTTCAGCAATTATCAATCACAGAATCATTTAGGTTGGAAAAGACCTTGAAGAAGAAAAATTTCACGCAGCATGCTAAGAAACAACCAAAACACTCAAAATCTTCATCAAACCTACATCAAAAATTCACTCCCTGCCCTCCTACACCAGCCCCCTCCACGCTGAGAATTTTAAACGAGCTGAGTTCATCCTCCACAGCCGTGTCACGCCCCCACGGCTGCCGATTCCGAACCGAAACGCCACCGTTATCCTGTCAGCTGGGACATCAAGAGGAGCTTGTCACGACCTGGTGTCACGGGGCGATAGATACCGCAGTGTGACTTCCCAAGAAGAGCCTTAGCTACGCTAGTGGTGCCCCCGCCACAGCAGCCACGCAGAATGGAGCGTTTGCTGTCAAAAAGTCCACCCAGGAGTGGCTGGAAACTAAACGAGGCTGGATTTGCGCCTTGATCTAAAGCTGTGACTGCCGCGGGCGAGTCCAGCTGCAGGGTCACAGCTGGACTGCTCCCACACTGTGACTTTTGCCTTTAGGAGGAGCCCACGGTTGGCCCGGCTGTGTTTGAGGGTGCTGCAGGGTCCCTGGGAGCACCCAACCGAGGCTGATGGGAGCATTTTCCTTGCCGAGCTCCATAAACCTGTTCTGCTCGGGATTTTGTGCCATGGGAGGCGATCGTGTCACCAAAGGTGACACCGAAAGTCACGTTGTAAGGCAAAGGAGCAGAGCATAGAGAAATGGGATTTTGGAGGAGAACTGGGGGAGACAGAAGCAAACAGTGGGTCAGGCCGGGCTTTGGGCCTCGGCGGGACACGACTCCCTTAACCACTGGTGGAGGCAGCCACAGGCTGTCACTGGTGTGATGGTGTTACCCTGGCAACTGTGCTGCCCAACTCCTGCCCTCCCGCTGCCAACTGCAGTCGTCATGGAAACCCGCTGTCACTGCTGCTGTGGAACAAAGGATGGGAAACTGCAGCAACAGCGAGTTCCCTTCTCCCACCCTCCCTCTCCAGAGAGGGGGTTTGCCTCCCTTAAAGCCAGGAGCCTGTTACAAAACGATCTGCCCCATGAGGGGGTTGGGGTCTGTCACCACCTCGGTATGTCTATGCTGCTCACGCCTCAGTTTCCTTCACCAGGACAGTTCTGTGGGGAGGGAAATTAGGACAGGAGATTTGCAGCTCCCTCCAGGAATCGCGCAAAAAGATCTGCAAAGCCACCCAGAGGTTAATTTTATAAAGATGAGCCCCTGGATTAGGATTTCAGGGAAGTTTCCGCTCCTGGAAACTGCCTGCCTTCCCCATCTCTGCTGTGTCCCCTCAGAAAAGGATCAGCCTCTTCAGTTTTGGACAGATAATGAGATCATCCGCAGCTACCCTGATCAGATCAAACATTTACATAGCACAGAAGGCAGAGGCAGCCCTGAGGTAAAGAGGATTAGGAGGAAACTGCCCCATGAGCACTTCACTCCATCCTTGTAATGATTTTCACGCAGCTTCTGCTAAGCTACCAGCCGCTGTCAAGCGGGACACACGGGACACGTCTCTGACTGGATCCTTCTGCCACTAAACTTCCGCTGAAGTCCCTCCAAAACCCCGTATTCATCACTGTAACTTCATATGCTGCTGTTCAGCTTCTGACAGTGTATTACTGCGCTTCTGCGAGACATCATGAGAACACTGCGCAAATTAAAGCGCTTCCTAATTAAGACATGCCAGCTCTGCCTCACCTCCAGCTTCTGCTTGGTGTCAGCTCCGAGCAGGTCTCGTATGTCTTCGTTGTAGATCTCCAGGTAGGAAGCTCTCACCAGGAACTTGGTGTTCTCCGCACACTGCACGAAACAGGAACGATGGCCGGGGGAGGTTCTCAAGTGGAAGGTGCGCGGGCAGCCCCCACTGATCCTCAGTGCCCGCCTCCAGCCAGTGCTTCACCAGACCTCTCCTGGCAGCCCATTCCCAGCCGTAACCCCTCGACACACTCGCTGTAGGGACTTCGGGTCCTTAAACAACTCAAGCGCGAGTCGCAAAGTCAGCAGAGAGGAGGGTGCAGTTCATTTGACACACGGGCCTCAGTGGGATGAGGGGCAGCACACCCCAAAGCCTGTCCCCAGCCTGTCCCAGGGCGATCAGCACTCGCTCCTGGGGGCTGACACAACCTCCACCTCTCTCGGTGTCGCCCCCTCTCACAAGGGGACCTCTCTCACTTACATGCCTACCTGCACGCTCTCAAAAATGTGCTCAAAGGCCCTGGGTATGATGCCTTTCTGCGTGGAAGGATCCACGACTCCCTGCATGGTGAATGACTTCCCGCTGCCGGTCTGGCCGTAGGCAAATATGGTGCCATTGTAGCCTTCGGTGACACCCTGGAAACAGAGGAAAAGCAAATGAAATTCCCATTATCTTCACCCTCACAACTGGAAATGCATTGTCCAGATTCAACCCCACCTCGTAAAAGGGGTTTTAAAGGAAGAGCTGGAAGGAAACATCAAACAACTGCTTGATGCTCATGTGCCATCTTAGGATGATAATTAAAAAATGGGTTCTGCCAGCTTATAAAGCGATGGGTTTGTCTCAAAAACCTGCGGAAATGCAGGTGGTGAAAAGTGGAAGGGCAGCTGACAACACTTAGAAAACCAGAATATTTTTGCCATAGGGCCGAAAAATCTTATGGAACCCAAAGACAACCAAAACGCTAGTTGGTCATAGGGTGGCCAAAGAGACGGCCTCTAGCGTAGAATAATTTTCTCTTGGAACACCTGGAAGATACCTGGATTTCTTAAACTTTAAAAAAAAATAAAAGAAAAATAAATGATCTGTTAACCTAATGGTCTACTGCTGCAGATCCTGGTTGTTCTCCTGATCAGGAAATTCCATCTGCAAATTATCACTGGCCATTTTATCCCTGTTTCTCCTTCTAACAAAGCTGGGTTTGGGGGAGGTTGGGGGTTTTTTTTGCTTTACTGGATCCTTTCTCACCCCAGCTGTTAACCATCCCGATGTGTTAACAGGCAACAAACACCTCCCCTCTCATTTTGCCAGTCTAAACCAGGCGGAGGTGCCCTGTATTCTCTCAAGTTTCTTGCTTGACACTAAAAACATCCCTAAAATCATGAGGAGCCTGTTTGCCCTCCTTCTCCCGTCACTTTGTTGCAGTTTCTGCCCAGCTGCCATCTCCATCCTGCTCAGGCAAGGTTCATCCTTCATCTAAACACCCACCTAAAACAATTCATGTAATTCTGAATTACTGTGAATTCTGAATTCACGTGCTCTTCTGTGCCCCGCTGGCTGCTGAAAATTTTTCTTTCCTTCCCCATTTCCCAGCCCACCACCACCAGGACGACTGTTTGCCCTTCTCCCCACCCCAGGGTTGCGATGAAGCCCCTTGAAGCAGCAGACAGGGCTGTTCTGTCCGTAAATCCGTTCCTCTTGGGGATCACCTCCCCACACAGCACTCCCAAGGCATGTGTGCGCTGCGTCCAGCCTGCCTGGGGCACCGCTCACCTCCACCAGCGGGTAGGCGATCTCGTTGTAGATGTGCTCCGTGTTGTGCTCCTGGTAGTACGCCCCGTCGAAGGTGAACTGCTTCGGGGGCTCGCCGCCGGCAGCGGGGTTCTGGAGGAAGCACTGGGCCCGCGCGCTCTCCACGCTGACCACCGCCTTGCAGCCCAGGGCCTTCTCGCGCTCGTTCATGGGCCGGCAGCGCACGATCACCTTCACCGCCTCCGAGGC
>NW_010434068.1:0-6107 GCF_000710305.1 Buceros rhinoceros silvestris | reverse complement strand
GAGGACCGCCAAGGGGAAAATTTGCTACTCGGTATTTTTTTAACGTTTGGCTTTACAAATGCATAAACATGTTAAGGAAACAAACAGGAAGGAAGGAAAAACAGGATACTTTTTTCCGCTCTTATAAGGTAATTTAAATGTCGCACCTTATTTGGAATGGGTTTATACAATGTCCCAAAGTCCCACTTAGGAACTTGCGCTTGTTGTCCGGGAGACCAGGGTGGGTTCAGGGTGAGGGCAAGGCGGGGGAAGACGGGCAGACCCCAGCACCTGTGCTAGCACTTTACTGAGAACCAGACCGTGGAGGGATGCAACCTGAGCCCAAACCTGCAGTGCCTGGAGCACCCGGGGATGCCCCTGGCTCCACCGAGTTTTGGGTGTGCGTGGAAGGAGGGTCAGACCCATTATGTAACCTCGTGTTTGTAATTTTTTTTTTCGGCTAAAGTATACAAGTGCAGCAAGTGCACTTGTTCTCACCCTGTCTTTATTTAATTCGGTACATTCCGGAGAGATTTTTACCCAAACCTCGCTGAGTGGTTTTGCACTGAACTAGAAAAAGAATATTCCCAAGAAAACACAGAGCAACTCATCAGCCTGAACTCCTTTTATCCTAAATTGTGAATGACACAAACTGGAGGCTGTAGGTAAACACCTCATTGTGCAATCAAATCCTTAGACCGGTTGGGGTAAGTTTCCCATACAGGTTCTCCCCTCATGCCATGCTCAGATACTGTGATTTCCCTTTCTAGAGACAAACTAGATGCCAGATAATCACACAGATAAAGCTTTTCTAATAAGGCTTAACCAAGACCTTGCCTGGGTATTTTTAGTTTGTTGCCAAGGTAGCACTGTGAGAAATGGCACTTGAATGTTATGTAAGAGGTGAGACACAACAGCCTGGTGAGAAGTGAGTATGAGTCTGGGGTTGGTCAGTCCCTTTGGTGCATCTGCTGCTGCTGTTGCTACTGTTTGCCTCAAACGCTGTGTTTAAACAACGTTAAAAAAATCTTAATAGCCTACAGAGCGGCTGTATGTAAATAGTTGTTAATATGTCCAATTAATGATGTCTGACATGCTATTTTTGTAGGGAGAAAGTATGTGTTAATGATATTTTGAGTTAAATATCTTTTGGGAGGATTTGCTGGAAAAGTTGCACTTTTGTTACAATGCTTATGCTTGATACAAGCTTATGCTGTCTTAAATTATTAAAAAATAAATCCTGTCTGCAAGAAACCAGCTGTTTTAGAACAGTTTAATATGTGATATATTAGAAATCAATCTTTATATTCAGTATTTTTCAGCACTCCATGGATTCTATTATCTAAATATTTCCACGCTATTTTGTGATTACAAAAAATTCTTACTAAGGAATAAAAACTTTAATACACAAAGTGGGATTGTTTACTAATTAAAAACTTTACTACACAACGTGAGATTGTTTACTAATTAAAAATGAGTAATATACATAATGGGTGCATTGACCTTCAAAATACATGATTGTGTGACTGAAAATTAATGCCTTTTCACATTTTTAATCTGGGTTGGAACTTGCTTGGTTTCTTTAAACTCACTTGAGCAAACTCTTTAAGATATGCATGTTTCACAAAGCAAAGTATAAAGCATGCAGTGGAACCTACATGTTTCTTCCTGAGATCTAATTTTTTTCCTCTTCTTTTTGCAAAAATACTAATCTTCAAAATTAAGACTTTACAGCCCTAGTGCTGCATGGGAGCTATCTTTGTTCATAATGAGCAAACTTTATGATCTGACTGACAATCTGATGACGTATTGCGATCTCTGGGTGAGTGATGTATGTGACAGCTTGAAAATTCTCCAAGAAAAGTGAACTTCTGGGGTGGGAGAGCAAGGGGGGAACAGAGTGGTGGAAACAGACAACTGATGCATAGCATGGAAACGCAGCACCCTAAAGACTTCCACAGATTTATTATTTGAGCTGCAGATCAACTTTTCTTTCAAAAATTCTTCCTGTTTCAGAGAAATGAAATTAAGAACCCCCTCAAACAGCAGCCAGTGTTTATCTAAGAGAGAAATATAAAGGAAGCATTTCATGCTCCCTCTACTGGTTCTTCAATACCAGTGACTCTGTACTCACAGCTACAGTGACAAGGAATCAAGTTGGAACACAAATTAAGACTCATGTTGATTCCAGCAGTCCTTTAAAATAAAGGAGGAGTTACAAACTGGGTGAAAAACAAGCTCTCCTTTTAAACTGTTGAGATGGGGTTGTTAAGAATTACATCTCTTCACATGGAAGCTCTAGTAGAATTAATACCTCTTAAAGCTCTAGGAAGGCTCTCTGTACAAATACCAATGGACACGAAGAAGCGCTTTTTCCATAAAGTGTTGATAATGGACCAAAGGCTACTACATTGATTCGGTATACCTGATGGAGTCAGTTATCAGTGGTCTGAAATCAAAGCTCACCAAAGGTAACGGGAAAAAACTGCAACTGACTTCAGTTGTCTTTGGATCCTGCTCTGTGCCCTGCGTTATCACAGGAACAAAAGTGAACTGGGTTTAGCCCTTCAACTTGGCAACTCACCAACCACTTTACTTAAACAGCTTAACACTTGTTACATGACTGGAGTTACACTGGCATGAATGTGCTCAGATACTCCAACTCCTCATATCAGGGAGAGAATCAGCCTTACTGAGCACTAAGCCCTTCCTAATGTTTTACTATATGCTCAAGAAAAGGTGGAGCCCGCGAGCACTTTAAAAAAAAAATCATACCTCTCATGAACATCTTGGCTAGTTTGAAACCTGAGCATGGGTCAGGCTTTACATCTCTCTCAAATTTTCAGCCTTTGGAAATTTAGATTTTATTGGGCTATAGACCTAGACATGTACAGGGTTTTATCAATTATTTCAGTATTTACCATGTACAGTAACAGAAAAGTTTATTTTTATTATCCCTTGAATCAAACATGCCAAATGACTTCACACCAAGCTGCAGTATCAGTGGAGTCTATTAGGTTTTATTACGTATAAAACATAAAAATATGTGTGTTCAGACAATATGCCTAACAAAGGCAAAGACATGAAAAAAACGTTTGTCGTTGAGGCTGATAATCCATAGCTGCCAGAGGCAAAAAGCAAATGACAGGAGGAACCTTACCGTCAACTTTAATTAATTATTAAATTCCAGCCTTCCTCAGATTCCTTTGGAGCCTGAATCAAATTGTATATATTTCGTATTTTCTCAAGGTTTAAAAAAAAAAATCACACAAGCGATGGACAAGAGTCTGACAGACTTAGATGTAAATTCACCTATGTGCAAATAAGTATTATCAATGCCTGTTATTTCCTACCTACCTTCTGAATTGTGACATACGGACTCTCATCTGCACTCCTCAAGTCCTGCAGGGCTGGCTGCTACATTTACTGTATAGACTTGAGTACATAATCTATTTTCTCATAAACCACAAGGTACAGGATGTAAGCTGGCCAATGTGTTTTCTTAAGCAATAAACTTTGAAAATAGGTCTTACGTATCCAGTATATTACAGTGGCATAAAAGGCTCCATTATAGTTGTTACACCGAATGGAAGGTAGCATCACGTACCTCCCACTGAAGGCAATGAAAGTTTTGTGTTTGGAAGGATTACAGTCAGACAACTCAAACTGGCTATCAGCCCTGTTTAAGAAAGACCTGACCTACCAATTCAATTAATGTGAGCCCTTTTCTCAAGGGTGATGGGCTTTGAAGTAGATCCTAAGTCTATATTTTAGGGCTTGTTTGTTTAATTTTCACTTCCAGTCGGGACAGACTCAATGTCTTTGACATCCAGCATGCAGTGTGTTTTTCAGCACCAGTAAACTTGCAGTCTCCCCTGTATCCTGGGTTTCCCAGCGTATTTCCTTTTCCCTTCAGATATCAGTTCCCGGAGCCACGTGACCTCTGCCTTGGAGAAGTTGCCTGCCTGCTAACTGCAGAAATTAACTTGAAAGCATGGCCTCAAAGAAAGCAAGTAACAAAAATGCCAAATTTCCTCTCTGCAAAAAAAGACTTTGATTTTTCAGAATGAGATTCACTCAAGAAAGTCTGAATCTCTACTCGCTGTCTCTGGCTATAATGCAGTTTCAGAGGGTGGCTTACTGCAGCGTAGCAGACAGAAGCCAACAGTCACCTGCTGCTAGCAGTGGCCACACAAGTCCTAGACACATGTGGGCTGGACTTGAGCAAGGGTGAACTGTCACTGTCTCTGCATCACTGCGGTGGCTGCAGCATTTCAGTCTCCAGGTTTTCAGCTTGTCACAAACACTAAACAACACAGCCTCAATCACGGCAGTGCCGCGGGCTTCACAGAGCTGCCCTGCCACAGGCTGAGCGGCAGAAGCTGTTCTGCCTCCCTCACTGAATTCACAGGGCACGCGGTGGCATGGCACCTGCTGCTGCCCTTTCCTGGGGTGCAAGCATGTCTCTTCCTGCCTGGCACTGCTGCCGTGCTCTACAGGAGGCAGGTCGTGCCTGCACAGGAGGGAAGACGTGAGCTGTGTTTCAGAAAGCAGGGACTGTGATCCCAGGTAGCTCTACGAGGCCATGGACGCTGGAAAGAGTTCTTTCTCCTGCCTCCATAAAGGCCTGTTGGTTGTTGTTGGTTTGGGTTGGGTTTTTTGGGGTTTTTTTTGCTACTTTTATATATTTTTAAAGCTCAATTTCCCTGTCCCTGTTTGTCCTGTTTTAATTTAAAAGCAGATGCTCTGATTTTCACTACTCTTTACAGATTTTTTGACCTCAGCCAAGATCTTCTGGGATCAAACTAGAAATGCGGATTTGTTCCTTATTAGAAGTACATCCACGTTCCCTTCCACCCCACGTTTTATCATAGCGAGATGCTTGACCTAACAGAAACTACACGACACGAACTAGCGCGAATCTTTGATGAAGGCTTTGGGAATTGGTTTCCTCAATCCTCCAGTATCAGCAGTTTCCAGAGTGCAGACATCTGCTGGGTATTGCTGTCTGCATGACTGCAACCCCACAGCCAGAAAAGGGATCCAACTCCTAATTTCATCTTATTTTGCTTTCAGAGCTCAAAGGTGAGCCTAGCTCTCATGCCAAAATACTTCCCACCAGACCAAAACCTGGAAAACCACTTACCAAAAAAGAAATCAGTGTGGCCAAGTCACCCTCACAACTGAGCAATTTCTAAAGAACCACCTCAGGAAAATCGCAATGTAAATATTCAGCAGCATGTTGGCTCCTCAAGTGTGTCTGGAGTAATACCTGTGCTAGAGAGTCAACTGAGCTGACAGATACTTGAAGTGGATTCTATGGTATTTTATCAACAGAAGTCCTAAGGCTCCAGCCCTGCAGCTGGAGGCAGGCAGGCACAGGGCTTTCTGCACATAACATTGGCTGCGAAGCAGCCCACCTACGTAGGAGCAGCAGTCCATCTGCACGGTCCTAGTCACAGCACTAAGAGCTTCAGGCTTGGTTATAGCCTCCTGAATTGATCTCAGGTTTGAATTCTGTGACTAGTGGCCCTGGTTAGTATTTCTGTGGTATGGGTATCACAGCTTCCAGTAAAGGTTGTAAGACTGGGCCCTAGGTTCCAGCTGCAGGACCTCCGCTTCTCCTTGGCTGGAACAGGAGCATCTCCATCAAGAGCAAACGGCAACAATTATAAACCACTAAGGGCAGACTCGGTAACAATAAAGCAGCCCGAGATGCAGGAAAAAAGGCTTTTCTTGGCAGCAGGATCTCCAAATGTGTTTGCAGGACTCGCAAAGAGAAACAGAATGCCTTTTTTTTTTTTAAGATATAAGTTGAACTCTATTATTTGCAAGTAACTGAGAAGCTGAAAAGAACAGCCCTCCTGAGGTGAAATAACTTTTGTGCTATGCTTGAAAAGAAAGAGGCTGTCCGAGTTGGCTAGATCATCTGGATTCACGCCGATCATGGAGGAAGAGGTAAAGCAGGGCTTCTGGTTGCCCCTGGGTCTGAAAGCCGGCACTTGTACTCACAGGCCAGGGCTGACCCGCGATCCCTGGCCACAGCCTGGAGCCTGCGGGCAGGAGGAGCTCAGGCCGGTTCGTCTGCCGGCAGAACCATCCACGTCCTCTTGACGGTGCTGCAGGGG
>NW_010434067.1:5607-7456 GCF_000710305.1 Buceros rhinoceros silvestris | reverse complement strand
CCCAAGTGCCTGTAGTTCAGCCTGCGTTAACAGGCGGCTGGCTGCTTTCGAGACCGAGACGTGTCGACTTGCACAAGCCTTAAGGTGTAAAGTACTTCTCTATTTTTTTTTTTATTTAAAATAGTAAAAAAGCTTGAGATGACACTGCTCATTTCGATGGTGAGAAAAATGCCACCTGCAGAAAGCTTGCATCGTGTTTCTGAATTTGTAACGGATTCATCCCGAGGTGGTGAAGTCTGTGCATTCAAAAGCATGACTGCTAGAAAGCACTTAGCTTGCTTGGAGTACATGGAAATTATTTTCAGACCCCCCCCAAGCTGTATGTTGTATTCTGCTGTGACTGCTGAGCATTTGAATGAACTTAAAAATTTAACACAAATGTATTTTTTTTTTAAAGAACAAGATAAGTTTGTGTTCGTTGTGATTTTTTTTTTTCCAGCTGACATCTGTCTTTGTGCTTTCAGACTGAAGGGATGAATGTCTTTATTCCGTGCAGTCTTAGATTACTTACAGTCTCAGTCTTGCCCTCCTCCCTTTCCCCCATGTGTTCTTCCCTAGTCGTCTGCCGATTCTCATACTCTTTTTTTTTCACCTCCCTTCCTTCTTCATTAACAATCTCTTTCTTAACAGCCTTCTTAGCAGTCTCTTCCTCTGGTGAGCAGCCTCTGTTGACAGTGACTGGTATGGTAGGCAATTCAGGTCCCTCTCTAGAGCTGTCTGCCCTTTTTTTTGCTGGAGATGATCACCTCAATGACAAGCCAGTGAAACTTCCCTCCAGACAGTCTCCGTTCCCCAACATTTGCCTGGCATATCAACATTGTCCAGCGCTTAATGCTAGATGATGGCTGGAAGCGTAGGCACATCATCAGTTTGCCACTTGTAGCTGGCAGAGGGATGGGACAGGAGTGGCAATGCCATCTTAAACTGCCTTGGCAAGCCTGGTTGGGGTTGGTTGGTTTGAGAACATGGAGGCACTTCTGTTTCCAGGTGTGTTTCCAGCCTGCTGCTCTAGTTTGGAGCCACTCTCTCTGCTCCTGTCTGTTGCTCTCATTTGAGCTCCCCAGAGGCTGTATACATAGGGATGCTGAATTAACTTCTGGGAAAATAAATAGATGTTTTGGTTTCAGCTTGGAAATAATCACTTAATAGTCTCAAATACTGCTTGGTTTTTTTTCTTGTCCATTTGTGTTTTCCTATTCAGGTTCCTAATCAGAGGGTCGAGGTAATTTTTTTACCACAGGAGTAAATACCTGGAAAGATGCCAGGGCAACAGCAGCGCTTCATTGACTGAGGACAGTCTTGCTCCACTCTTGCCAAAAATAGTGAGACGTTCTGGGCATATCAATTGCAAGCAAAAATGGATAAAATAAATTGCTCTATTGCAAGAGAATATTTTTTTGAAGGAAAAAAAATCCAAACTATCACAAGCTAGGCAAAATACTTCCTGTTCTTTTGCTGGTCATCCATGTACATTTTGCGATGGAAGAGGTTTTAAGGTGAAACACAGATGATATTCTTGTGGCCTGTTCAGCTGTTTAAATCAAATTTCCAGTCTTCGAACTGATAATACAAGCTATTACTGGCAAAATTTTAGGACAAATTTTAGGACAAATAAATGGAAGCTGTATCCTGCATAATCACTGCAGTGGAGCTTGATTGTAAATTTGATCATTAAACAGTGATGTTTCCTTGGTCTCTAGTTATTTGTTTATAGCCTGTTGAGGCCCAGAGATGTGGCAGGGATTCAGAATGGGAGGAATCAGATATGTGCTTGTGAGTCGGGTACTGCTGTCTGATTTACCTGAAAAAAAATTTGTTTATGAGGCACTACAATAAATTGTTTGCTTCT
>NW_010434067.1:0-5491 GCF_000710305.1 Buceros rhinoceros silvestris | reverse complement strand
TCAGCAGGACTGGAGGGAAGAACTAGATCTAAGGACAGGAAGAAACAAGTTCTGGTTTGGAAAAATCCCAAACTGGTTTGAGTTTTGATAAACAGCTCCATTTCAGTGACTGTTTGAAATTAATACTGAACTGATTAAGGCGAAATTTCTGCATCATGTTGTAGGCTAACTGAAGAAGTTCAGAAAACATTTGTTACTCAAGCATAGAAGTCTTCAAGAAAAGCTGTTTTTTAAAAAATTTTGTTTTGTTAGTTCTTGACAAAACATAATGCATACCTGACTTTTCAGCTGGAAAGCGTAAGCATTACTTTGGATCTGAGAGATTGTTACAGACCCAGTGTGGGTGAGAGAATAAACTGAAGGTTTTTTCACCATAGAACAGCCAGACCATGGCTGTGAGGTACCCAAGTGTGGGAGTAGCTTTGAACAAATGTTCTGTCATACTTTTTGGTTTGGTTGGTTGGTTTTTTTTACATCTCTGCCAGTTTATCTTCCACTGGCTTAGAGTAGGAACAGAACTGTTTCTGTGGGGAGGACCACTGGGAAGTGAAGAGGTGCTATGAGAGGTGTGCTGTGGCTCTCCTTCAGAGAGCCACAGATGGACGTTACATGAAGATTAGAGTTGTATTTTGTAACGTAAGAGGGCAAATGTGCTCATCTTTCACTCTGCTTTTCAGCCTCATCACTTTGGTGTTTTTTTCACTGGTGCAAAGCCAAAATGGAGCTATGAGGTTAAGCCTGAAAGCACTCATTCATTTTCTGGGCTGTGCAACCCTATGAACAGCTGCTCTGCATTTAAACCCGGGGTCTGGCATGTTGCAGTGAGCCACCCTGCAGGCTGGGTAAGGGTGGCCTGTGCAGCAGCACCACCTTGCCTGTGTGGCACAAGGGTGTCTTTCAGACTCAGGTAACTGATGCGAAGGCAGCCCGGGCAATTTCAGCTGTTAATTCTTTCCAAGTTTCCCAGAAATGAATAGTTTCTTCTTTCAGCCTTGCCCCTGTCACAAATGGCCAGTTCAGGAGTGGTTATCCAAAATAGTCCCGGGTGCTTCTGGTCTTGGATTCAGTTATTCTTTTGGCTACACTGAGCACTGTGTGTCCAGTGTTTCTTCATGACTTGCAGACTAGACAATTTGAGTAATCATGCTATGTAGTACACTAGTACTACATAGTATTTATATGAATTGACATAAATTCTATTCACAGTGAGATTTTTTGCTTTCAAATTTAATGTCATCTTTTAGTTATAAAAGAAATAATTATAATGTTTGTTCTGTCCCTACTATGGAGGCTGCTTTTTTTTTTTTTTTTTACTAGGTTCTTATGAGATAACATAAATGGAAGATATTTTAAAAACAATTCTTATAGTTAACTCATCTTCTGGTGGAGCTATTCCAGTTGATCTGCAGCAGGCTGAACAGTAAGCTTTTGGGGAGGGGGGGTGCAGGGGAAGATTTCGATTCTCTCTACTTAAGGCATTGGATTGACAGACTTCAGGGTTAGCAAGGAATCCAAAACATCTTCATCTCAGCACTGAGCTTTCTGTGAGAATAAAGGTAATAAAAGGAGACATTTAATAAAATAATAATAAAAAAAGATTACTTTGCCAAACCAGGAAAATTCAGGAAAATAGCGCCGCCCAAAAGTGGAGGCATTCAGAGCAGGCCAGTTGCAAACTTGCTTTAGGGTTTGCTCTTACCTCATTAGTGGATATACCAGAAGCTTTTACTTCAGGTTTTTCTGTAACAAGTCGCCCTGAGACCTCTTATCAGTGATATTTACTGAAAGGTTAAAATTTTGTAGTGTGAAAGGTTAGAATTGGCTGTATTATAAACAGCTGAGGGAAATTCAGCCTTTCTTTTTAAAAGTGTTGGATATACTTACAGGTACCATTGATGACAGCATTTGTCATATTGTGGGACTGAAAAGGTCTCTTTAGTGCTTACTGACGGGGCTTCTTCAAGCCTGGCTGGTCTTCAACTTGGGTTTTGAGGCTGTTTTGCCTGCACATTTAGGAGGAGGTTGAGTTTTAGAGGGGAGAGGAAAATGGGTGTCTGTAGCCAGGTCTATGAGACATGTCCAGAACTAGGTTCAGTGGAGGTTCAGCTGGGGCGTGTCTGGGAAGAGGCTGTTGAAAGGATAATCATTCCTCTTTAAAAATGCTCAGAAATTAAAATGTGTTATTATCTCTTTAGAAAAAGAGACTTTTCTTTGCTTAGCAAGGTTTAGTCTTATTTTCTACTGTGACTATAACAACCTTCAAGTTGTTTGCGTTTTGTTTTAAGATGTATTATTTGGATGGAAGGGTGAATTCTTGTAATTTATCAGGTTTTGCCATCCTGAAAGTCAAAATGAAATGTGTTCTGAGCTCAGCTGAACTTCAACTTCATACACTGAAGCTGGATGATGGATTGATTGTGTAATGCTGCCTTAGGTGCCGGAAATAAACAGAATTATGGCTAGCATACCTTTATTATTTGTAGATAGTACTGTCTCCTAAGACTGTATATTCTGGCTGTAATTTTTAAGGCTTTTGGTACTGGAGTTAAGCTAAGATATTTACTTCAGTGCGTTTTGGGAGCAGTCCCAGTAGCTCTGTTCTGACTTTACCATGTCACTTTACTGTCAGTGCAGGACTGAAACTTTTCAAGAGTGAAAGGAATACATAGCTTCTCTGATGCCATGCTGGGTATAATTCAGCTGTCTTCTCAGACAAGGCTTACAAGTGAGCTTATCTAGTATTTGCTCTATCTATTTTCAGATTCGTATACTTGTCTGTGAACTCGTAGTTCACAGTATGGTATGATTTTGTACTGGTTTCTGAGTAACTTCCAGGTGGCCCCTACTGAGTTGAGCTACTAAGTGGGCATTAGTGCTTGCATATATCATAATTATCTTTAGGAAAATACTTGGCAAACTGTTTTAGTCTTTTATTTGTTCAATTTTACTTTAAATTCATAACATTGCTTTTACACTAAGTACAAACAGTAGCTATGCAATTAGTATGCAAATTGTCTGTAATGGTGTGGAGACCGCCACAGTCCAGTAGACACTGCAGTACACACAGTGCAAGATATTGAGCATTATGACATGGAAAAGACGACATTTTTGTGAGAATTTATGTGTGTGGTGTCTAAGTAGCTTATTGTTGGCATCTAGTTTACATTGTACAGTTACAAGGAAAATAAAATGTATCTTTTGTGATGTGTATGAAGCACAGGTGTCTGTAACTTTGTCCTTTCTCATTCTTATTTCCCAGGATAAGCAGTGACTAAACCAGCATTTTTCCTCATCATTGTTATAAAGTTCTTTTGTGAGGAATCCAGCATCCTTCTTTTTAATTCAGTGCAACAGCTCATGCAGGTGATGCTGTTTGGGAGCATCAGTCACAAAGGTAACCACTGTTAACACTGATCCTCTCTTTTCTTTCCAAGAACAGTCCTAGGTATCATGCACTTGAAGTTTGCATGTATGATTGATTTTTACTTGTACAGTCAGTTTTCAGGTATCTTTCTATTTTTCTTGCTAAATTTCACTTGTTTTGTACAGCTTTCTTTCCCCTCTTTTATTGCAGGTAGGAAGATTGGGTATTGCCTGAAAAGACCGCAAGTGTGTTTTCAAATCCTAGGATCCTGAGAATTAGCAAGAAGCAGGGACAGTTTGGTTAAGTATTTCCTGCAGGCTTCTTTTTCATCAGTGCTTGGGAGTGACACAGCTTGTTCAAAGCAATAGCCATGGGGTAAGGTTGTAGAAAGATGATGTCTGTGTTACCTTTCAGCTGACACGGTGTAAATAAGTTTGTGCTTGGTTTTTTTAATTGATTTTTCCTGTGACTCCTCCTCTTAGTCCTTGGGATGGAGTGAAAAGGAATATGGTGGTGGCTGGTTCCTTCCTCCTGTCCCGTGCAGAATATTGTTGCTGGTATGGGGACTTAGGGGAAACGGGAACAGCCCCAGTTGTTTACTTCTTGTGGTGGTTGTACTGCACAGCTGACAGAGGATGTAGTGCTAGGCTTTCTCAGGCTAGGACTCCTCACAGTTTGAAATGTTGCTACTTTTTTTTTTTTTTCCTGCCTGGCTTTTTGGATCTTAGCAGTTTGCAAGGGGCCAACAGTTTGTGCATTTACTTTATGAAGACTATGAAGTGCTTAAGACTCTGTGATAGTAAGCAGAATAGAAATATGTGGAAACTAAATGTAGTTTCTGATTGAAAATTCACCAAATGCTTGTGTCTACCATATCAGCAGTTTTTCTTGCTCCAAAAATGAACAGTACATTGATCAGTCCCCATGGATTTATTCTTGTGCGTGCAGGCCAGGTGCAGAGGTGGTTGTTGCTGGTTACATACAAGGCCAGTTTCAGATGTACGCAAAACCAGATTTGCCTTTGCGGCCTCAGTGGTGGTTTAAGCCATGATGTTGTGCTTCAGATATGGTGTGTATCCAGTTTTGCCTTTAAAGTGACTCATTTTGAAAGATAAGTGGCTGTGAGCTTTGTGCAGTGTGTTGATGATGTCCAGATTGAAGCAAATAGTCCAACTGCCGCAGTGTTTTGACGCCCTGCTGCTGCAGTTCCAAGATTTTGGTTTTGTGCATGTACAGCCCAACGGGCAAACTGACTTGCTCAGGCACCGCTGGCAGGGAAGCTGTGACCTTACAAACTTTGATACAGGTTGCAAATGTGTTCTCATGAAAGTATAATTCAACTCTAGGAGTTGCAGTTGTGTCTTCATGGGGAGAGTCTGGATACTTGTTGACATCCTTTATCTGCAGAGAGCAACCCAATGCTCCAGAAGAAGGCCGTGAGCACTTGCCCTTTTTAGTTTCCAGGAGACTGACCTGCCTGATTCTCCTGGTTAGCAGCACTGAACACTACCCTGCTTTGGGGTGTCTTGAGTGATCAAAGAGAAGCTTTTTGTTGTTCACTTACTTGCTCATGAAAGAACGGAGCCAGAGCGAGGAAAGGCTGCCTGCATCCATACACATCAAAGTCAACAGAGGGGCTTTCATGTTTGCATTAAATAGCTCCTGTGTCCTCCAAAAAAACCCTCAGTGAAGTCAGAGGAGGTCCCTGTCATGCCTCAGAGCTGTGACATGAATCACTGCTGTATTCGTGGCAGAAAAAGCACCTGAGTACATCTGCTGGGTTAATTCCTTCCCTGAAGCCCTTATTTGGCACAAGCGGTTCCTCCATGACCTGCTGCAGCCTGGCAAGTGCACTGGACAGGCTGCTAGCATGTCAGCTCACCCTGCTTTGCTCTTCCTCAGGAGATGCAAGGGCATAATGTTCACTGGTTTAGCTGTGCTGGTCCCTGTTCCACTATGCTAGACTGGCTTTTTGAGTAGAAAAAGAAAGATTAGTTTTAACATGTTTCATGCTGAGGTTTTGGAGATATTTGGACAAACAAAGCTTACAAGTGAGCTGTAAGCTAGTGTGGGACAATGCTTAGGCTTAGCTGTACTAGATGATTTAGTGGGACATATTTTATATAT
>NW_010434066.1:0-20832 GCF_000710305.1 Buceros rhinoceros silvestris | reverse complement strand
GGCCAAGGGGGGGACAGTGCTACCTGCGAGCGGTCCTCACCTCGTCTCAGCACTGCTAGGTCGAAATCCATTTTATTTAAATTACAAGCTCAAAGCAGCAGCAGGAAAAAAGGAAAAGAAAAAAAAAGAACAAAATAATAATAAAGAAGAGATGATTGCTCGCTCTATACTCAAGTTACTCCTTTCTATAGTAAAAGCCAAAAGCAGCAGTGTATGTGGTGTCTGGGGTTGGTTTGGGGGGGCTTGTTGGTTTTTTTCTTTTTAAAGTTGAAAATACAAATACAGTTTCTTAAAAAATAGATTGAGAATGCCCACGGCACAGCTGCGTCTGGGAAACGTTCACCAAACACATCAGGACCAGCTCACTTCAACTCACTGCTTTCTCTGATTGCTGCCACACTTGATTTGAAGTTCCACTAGCTTACTTTAAAAGTATGTTAATCTGCAAACATTTACAGAAGGCAGCAATTCTCCAGTGGCAATATATAAAGTTTAAATTGTTTAAGTAAATATATGCAAAAGTTTAATTGCAAATATTAAACTTTTCAATTAAGTGAAAACTAAAAAAAAAAGAAAAACTCCCCCCCCCAAAAAAACAAAACAAAAAAACCAAAACACACACACAAACCCAAAACAACACCCCAAAAAACCTAAGCCCAACCAAATACTCTGGCTTTGGTTTAGGCCTTGAGCTTACAAAAAACCTAAACAACAAAAACACTCAAATGAACCCCAAAACTCCCAAACACAAAGAAAAGGAAATTTAACTAGCCATACAAAATAAAATGCAATTTCTGTATATCCTTTCTCCCTAACCAATAACTGCCACTTGTAAGTAAGCCTTTAAAAATAAATTACTGGAAAGCTTTAACTGCATCATACAAACACAGCTTTTACTTTCTTCTAAAATGCACTCATGTAAATAATGATAACTCAGATCCTGGAGCTGTTCAACGTGAGCTGAAAACCTTCTTGTCATGGAAAATATGCAGCTGATATTTAGAAAGGTTTTCCTGTAATTAACTCCCCCTTGAGGATTTTAAGTTAGCAGCAGTAAAATTACCAACAGTATACTAATATACACCACATGCACTGTTACTCAGTGGCCTACCAGCATTCTCTTGAAGATCAAAAAAAAAGTAAAACAGAACAAAGCCATCCATGGAGAAAGTCAAAGATAATAAATCCTTTTTTCTCTCCCTGTAATACAGGCAAAGTGTATTTGTTGTTTCGAAAACCCCATCTGCATTGTACGTGCCTGCCATTTTTGCTTCCTCTACTACAATCTATTCATGTTATACTGAAGATGCTGCTTCAGACTAGACTTCCACCTATGCTCATTTAAGGTTGAATCGAGAGCCAAGAGCAAAGCTTAATACTTTCATACTCTGCACAATTTGTTCAAAATACTAGAATGTCCTTCGGCCTTTCTTCTCATCTACCATTAAGAAAAAATAAAAGCAGTACAGCCACTTCCAAGCCAAAGATGACTGGATAACAGAAATAAACACCTCCTGCCTCATCTTTGTCACTTACTCAGATTTTATTTCCTTCCCCAAACTAATGATGTCATACTGATTCAAAAACCTACATCTTACGTAACTGCCTTTCTCGATACGAGATTTTAGACTGTAAGTTGTTGTGTCCATTTTTTGTAAATTTTTGTCATCTCTTCACATATGATGTTAGCTACCCACATTTTCTGACACGAATGAAACGTGTATACACACACACAGAGGCATGGGAAGCCTGCAGATACTAGCTGATAGAAGGCAGTAAGACATCACACTGAATCACAATCTGCTTTTACTGTATGAAATGGAATAAACCACTACACCTGCAACCAACACACACCCACTCACCCGAGTGTCTGTAGAGAACTGAACACATTCCACGTGGATTCACCCATTTGCTGCAGGTAAACGCACTGATCTAAGTAGGCCACTGTCTAGTCCTCTATTTACTGATCAGAGATACGGATGACAGAGCGTGATACGGTGTGACATACTCACTCTCCAAGTACGTGCACAGGAATATTACACTGGGTTCCATATTTCAGGTCCCAAACCATGCTCTGTCATCTGCCTACCCAAACTGCTTGCTGCCAGGCCTGCCTGTTCTTGGCGTGACTGGAACTTCTGGCTACAATCCTGCGGCTCTAAGCACACGTTCACATACACCTTTTCAGGATCAAGACCTCAAAGCACGGCCTATCTACTGCACAGGACATACCAGCCTGCTGGCAGAGTATTTATCTAGCACAGCAATTCCATCGGTGTAACTCATGAGTGTGATTCCACGCAATGCTTTCCAAACTGCTCTGTAAAACCCACTTTCTTCAGGACGCTTTTTTGCAAACAGATCATCTGCAGAGAATCTTATTTATTCCAGTTAAATCTCTGGAACACTTCGGTGTTAAAAAGCTTGTTGCCGAACAAGCTCAAGGCATCAGTAGAAAGTCACATTAAGTTGTTTGTCTATGACTTAACCTTACGGGCAAAACACAATTTTTAAAAGCCACCTGAAAAATAAAGTATTGGCAAGCGCAGTACAGAAAACACTTTTTTTTTGGTTTTGGTAACGTCTGGTAAATATATCAGGAAAAGCAATTCAGGGAAAAGATGCATCAAAACCCCCTTACTAGCTAATTTTTTAAAAAAAGGACTCCCAGAAGCCTCCTTCTAGTCTTCCTATTTGTTTAAAAAGATAACAATGCAAAAATTTACCACTTTAACAGCATATTTTTAAAATATTATTTGTAAGACCTTTTTCGTCCCTTCAGAAAGAACTAGCCAGTCAATCGCAATACTGGAGGTGATCAGCTGCTAGTTCCTCGCAGTCACAAAGCTCTGAACTCCACCTATTGCCTTGATGGAAATGTTACAGACTGTTTTAATCCCTTTCTCCCCAAGTTTTTAACAAACATCAATAAAAAACAAACGCCTCGATAAAAAGCTTGTTAAGGTATTTTCTAGCAGCTAAAGATGCTCTCTCAAAACACTGTATTTGGGGGTCAGTCTAAAAATACCTGTGGGTTTGAAGTACTCTTTTTTTTTTTCCCCCACACCTACATAAGTATTTTGTTTTCATTTCCAAACAATGGGTGAAAGGGAGAACAGAAGAGTTAACTCTTTCCATCCTAAACTTCTACCAAACCACCTTCAGATCTCTTTCCTTCCCCCACAATACCCTACTACACTGACTTTTATAAATAGCCATTTTGGAAGGATATTTTTTTTTCCCCTTTGAAAAATTACCTAAAGTCTTTTTTTCCCAAGCAAGTTAATGTGAACTTGGGAATGGCAATTAAATTGTCAGAATTAAAAAATTTGTTTTTAACTAGAAGGTAGCCAGAAGTATAGTCATGGGGCTGGTATTGATTGTCTGAACAGAGAACATTAGTCTTCAGGTATTTATTCTGCCACCTCCGCACCAGAGGTTCTCCTTCAAATCAAATCAATCCCTGGCAAAGATTGGTTCTTGCTACTAAGACACATAACTAGGCTGCAACGGAGCTGATTGTTGTCGTTGTTGTTGTTCTCTCTAGGTTTTACTCAACAGCACCCAGGCTTTCGATTGTTTCCGAATAATTTTCACAGTTGCAAATTGTGATCTTTCTTAGACTGTGAGGTCTCTGGGGTGCAGAATACATCTGATCTTATTTGCAAGACACCAATCGTTGATAATGTGTATCTACTAAAGAAAAGTGTGTTAAATTCCATGCTTTCAAGCATGGTTACTGCAATAGTACTTTTTCATTATTTATGCATTATTTTCCCCATCTCCCTTTTGGCAAAATTCCTTAGGCCCAATTTCAGGTTTTGGTTTTGCTGTTTTGAGAAAAGCTTAAATAGGCAGTAGGGAACCTACATTATTTAAAAAGGACTTTGCTTCAGAGACACGTACAATTAATTGAAATAGAATAATTAATGATAAATTATTGATAAGAAATCATAGAATACCAGGGGCACATAGTCTGCAAATTCTAAGGATATTTACATCATGAAAACACGTACAATTAATTGAAATAGAATAATTAATGATAAATTATTGATAAGAAATCATAGAATACCAGGGGCACATAGTCTGCAAATTCTAAGGATATTTACATCATGAAAACACGTACAATTAATTGAAATAGAATAATTAATGATAAATTATTGATAAGAAATCATAGAATACCAGGGGCACATAGTCTGCAAATTCTAAGGATATCTACATCATGAAAACAGGACCTGAAACTCTGGTTCCAAAAACCTGAAAATAATTGGAGTTTCTGACCTGAAATTGCTTAGTATTAAAAGTTCACAAACACAGTTTGGAAATAGATCAAGTGACCACTCCAGACGATCTTTCTGACATCTGTACCTTCTGAGGCTTCAAAAAAGACAATCCAAAAACAACACACCAAAAAAAACCAACCCCCAAACGAAACCATAAAACCCCCAACCACCTTTGTATTCCTATATATTCTATACAGATTGCAGTTGAACTTGTTTTCGTAGTTCGGTCATCTGTGTCACACCCTGCCAGCAGGAGATCTTGGAACAAGACAGTTGCATACACACGCACACTCAGGCAAATAGTGATTATCTGTATTTTCAGAAATTGCATTAAATATTGGCTTAAGGTAAACTAGTATATTCACTGGATAGATAAAGAAACAGATAACAGATAACAAAGCAGATAACAAAGGCAGTATGCAATTAAGTTCAAAATAAAACAACAAATAATTCAATATAATAGAAGCCTGTTAAGGGTGTCAAATCCTGAACAGAAAGGCAGACAGAAAACAATTAGCTCTATTTAAATCACCCGGGTTAGCTACCAGCTCTGCCTGTTAGTTCCTGTGAAACAGGGCTGCTTGTAGTCACACTGGTTTTGTATTGACAAAAATCATACTCCTGTCAATTACAAACTGAGTATGAAATACAGTGTGGACAAGTGAAAATCTCACATTACTATGAAAGATGAACAATTGTATTAGTGTGTGTTTACATATGGGAGAATTAGTTACTCAAATAGAGACAGGAGCTCTAAATACTTTACAGTAAAAATAAAGATATTTTTCAGTATTTTGATAAACAATATAAGCATTAAGTATGAAAATATGAGCAGAATACATAAAACTGTAACAAGATTGATTTAAAGTATATATAGTATTAAATGGGGGCAATTGTTGTTAATCCATGGACTATTAAAACAGAAAGAAACCTTGTCCCCTTAAGTCCACGGCATAGAAACAACACACGTTATTAAGAACAAGAAGCCCCAAAGCAAAAAATGGGCTAATTAATTCTACATCTTGTTCCTCTTTCTATAGGCAAAGATGTAGCCTTCTATGAACATTGCTTTCAGATCACTTTATTGACTGTTCTCTGTACGGTCATTTATTTTAGAGGACTGATGTCACATTTGGCATTATATCAGCTGACATATTGTAGACATTTTCTTCCAGAAACGGCTCTTTAAGGCTGAGTGCAAGAGGTTAAGATGCCTGGCAGAAACTAACTTCACGACAGTGATGTTCCTCTGTAGTCATGTAACAGTCTTAGTAATTTTAAATTAGCATGAAGTTTATGCCTCCACATACGTGTGTATGCACGCATCTATGTATGCAGTAATTCACATTCTAAAAAAGAAAACAATGACCTAAATTTAAACTACTCTATTCCGTGACATGTACCTTCAAGGTGAAGAGCACTCGGTTTTAATTGTAAGCAAATTACTTTTAAATATAAGAAAGATTTTTCTACTTTATCAATGTACCTTCATTAGATCACAAAGACATAAAATTCTCGACTAGAACCCAAAGCTCACTAGCTTTGGGTGGGGTTTTGTTTATCTTTTTTGTTTATTATAGAATTCTCAAACTAATTATTGTATTAGTTTTGTAAATACCAGAACATAGCAGCACGTAGCTGAGTGATCCCTGATAATAAAACAGGGAAAAAAAGTTGTTGAAAAACACAATCTCTTTTTTTAAAATCAGCAGGCAGAAATCATCATTACCATTCGCTGCTTGAACAAGACTTTCTGCTTCAGCTTTTGTTACTCTTTCCTCCAATCAAATTCTTGCAGAAAAACTCGAGGACTTAAACATAAGCAAAGGTCTGAATACAGTTTAGCTTTAGAAGTGTTATTTTTCTTTCAACACACCCGTAACGATAAGCAGATAGGTGCTAAGGCTCACTGAAACAACTGCCACAGATTTCTGAACAGGAAAGATCTTCTCCTGAAGTTACTAAAGCATAAACAGGTAATTTACCGTGAGAAAGTGTGTCCGGGGATTAATGGCCAAATTGCATCCACTTTTCTTCTGCTTAGTGAGAACTGTATTTGTAATCTTTGTAAGCAAAGTGCGCACAACGCGCCAGCTCAACGAGGATGTAATGAAGAGGCTTAACAAATACCAACATTGCTTATATGAAGTAACGGTCAGCTGATCGTTGTACTGAACGTGCTAAACGCAATGACAAAAGCCTTTGGCTTTTGGGACTTTCTAGCATCTTACAGGAATGAAGGTCTAGCTTTACTGCCACGTACTGTAACCTGCTGCTACTGGCAAGAAGCAGATTTTACACTGACCATGTTCTCCAGCTGCTTTTAGTGTCGCTTCAGGATGTGTCGATCCAAGGGGGTTACGCACAAATCGTCGCCGGCGCCGCAAGTCATCTTCCCAGTAGTCAAGGCGCCAGAACTCACGAGGACGACTACAATGAAACAGAGGAACCACATATGTTAGCAATTATCAAACAGCATGGTAGCGCTGAATTTCTGCATAAAGCTCTCCTTGTTTGCGCTGCTTTTGCCTTTTTTTCTTTTTAACCTCCCCCCTTTCTGCAATCTTTTACTTAGGTATGTCCTTGAAAATAACAATATCACCTTCCAGTCTAAGGAACTCCTTTCCCTTTTTTCTTGGAAGGTGAAATGAGCACTAAATACATCATTTTGAAATGAATTGCTGACAGTGTGATCAGTTTCCCCACACTCTAGTGGCATGTGCTCCGATTTCAGCCTCATTTCAGCCTCAGCAGGGCACCTTTCTCAGTGACTGCATTTATAAACCAGAATAGGGAAAAGGCTATTATAAATATGGTATAGCATTACCTATATTAATCAAAGTCTGTCCCCCTTCATTTTTCTTCCTAATTTGTGCCTTTTTGCACAAGGTCAGTAAATCATACCACGAATTCTTGGTCCAGAAAGTGTTAACTTTAATGAATACCTCAGTTACATGGTTATGTATGTGATAATAAAATATTACTCTGTTTAGATGTGCAGGAATTTAATTAAAATAATCTCTTAAAATATTCATTACATTTAGCCCCTGAGGCTTAGAACAACACAAGAAAATGCATTTCTTTTCCATTTACTGTTTTTAAATAAACCATTCCAGGAGAGTGAAACAGCAATCTATTTTCGAGCAAATCAGATTGGATTTCTGGTTTATGTAGTTGTGTTTTTACTTTTAATTAAAACCTACACGTTATGATGTGTAATAATTGCTATATTGAAGCAATTGCTATATTGAAGGCATACTTTTAAAAAATTCCATCTAGAAAAGGTTATCTCAAATTCATTATTTTCCATTGTATGCTCCAAATATTTGTAGATCTTTCTAATATGGTCATATATACATGCCAGTTACTATCTTGTTAGATGACCACGAAAGAATGTCACTGTAAAACAGTATTTTAGCCCAGAGAATGCACAAAATACATCAATATCAGGTATAGCAAACAAACAGAAAATACCCGAAGCATAGAATAGCCATGAAAACCTGTATGTCCCAATTAAAAAACACTGATTTTTTTTTTGTTGTTGTTGTTAACACAGCTAATATTAAAACAATAGACGAAAATGCATATATACATTCCATTTCTGGTCCAAGAGCTAATAGAAAGTGTACTTGTCACCACTGACAAATGAATAGCCACAACTAATTTGCAGATCATAGTGTTGAAAATACTTGGTATCTACATTCTTAGTCTTGAGGTCTAAAGGCAGAAATGAGTTTTATTTAGGGTAGATCAAGGTTTCAAACAAACATGGTTAACAAAAGCCAGAATAATCTGCATAACCCTACTCTCAAACACGATTTGTAGACATTAAAAATCGTGACTGAAAATAGTCTTACAAAAATGGAGTGCCTTTGCATCTACCTTCATTAAAATTCTATGCCTTTTTCTAACACCAAACAAAAGGCAGTGCTATTCTTCATCTTCCTGATCTCTTACTTTCAGAAAAATACTGAAATATTGGAATCAAATGCCCCAGTATCTTATTTTCACACTTTGTATGTGTTACAATCATGCTAAAATTTGAATGCTTTGATTATTATATTCAATGATTTTGGAATAATTAACCAAAGGGAAAATTATAAAAACCAGGAAGCTATGGGTTTATTCAAAGGTCGATTAATAACTTAAAATTCTCCATTAGTGATTATAGAAAAAAGGCAGAACACAGCTGGCTATGTGCATGCCTTTGATAGCCGTAGAGCATGGATAGGCACTTCATCATTCTGCCTTCCTACATTTATCTGTTAAAATTATTATCAAATATCAGCCAGGATGCAGTCGTGAATCACAGACTGCTCCTCGTCTTCAGGGGAATGATACAATGAGGGTCTATTCATCAGTATGGCAATCGGCACAAGTAATTAGTTCCCTAGACTGAGATCTCCTACAAAGCTTATTTCAGTCAGCACCACAAACATATGACAATGAAAAGCTAATGGAAGACGCTAAAATTTGTTAACCTCTTCTGCCATCAATCCTCCTGGTATTCCGTGCTACAGTATTATGCAAAGATGGTAAATTATTAATTTGTCATTCATCTATCTTTCCACAGTTTTGATAGAATTAAGTGATGCCATTCTTCTGGAGAACAATTACAATTACACTACATTACAAAACTATGCTAAAATTATTAGAAAAATAGGTAACTGATCAGGCACGAACTGTTATCCTGAAACATAAGGTATGTTTAGTCCTCTACTTCTATTTTCAGTGCAGCATACAAAATTTGCATAGGATTCCACCTCCTTCACCGCTGCATGGATTATTAACAAACAACAACGTACCAACTGTGTATTGGGGTATTTATAACTATTGACAGCCACTGTATTATGAGGTGAATTTTTTTTTTAAAAAACCTACACAGAGAAAAATATCTTATAAAAACCTGCACTGCCAAAAATAAACACCTGTGTTGCCTAATTCTTACAAGTCAGCCAATTTTGAGAGCAGCTACTAGTATTAGTATTACTCGTATTAGTGCCAGTGTAAGCCAGTACACTATACAGCTGCTCTAGAACAACTAGCTTACCAGCATGAACAATTAACCTCTGCAGTCCCATCCCCAAAAGGCAATGCTGTACCGTGCAGACTTTGTACCTCTACAGCCAGAGGGAGACAGACATAAATACTGCTCTGATTTGGGCAGAACTGACTGCTGACAGGCTGAAGGACTATGAAGCAAAGGGCCAAGGAAGCAGATTTGGGGAACAGTGTAGTGCCATCGACTCCAGGGGACATTTGACAGCAGAAGATTCCGGCCCTATGACAAAGGCTGCCTTACAGACTGAAGGTGCTATATGGACTGGATCAATGAACGTAAGTACTCAATTAGTGTAAGTGCAAGAGCAGCATTTCTCAAGGGATTGGGGATTTATGAATTATAGATCATATGATTTGCATGGATTTGTCAGGGCCCCCTCGAACATGACACACAGTAATTAGTGGTTCCTTGGTAACAATATTGACTGAATAGAAACAAAGCTTTGATATAAATCTTTTATTCAAATAGCATAACCATTGTATTACTTTATGTTTCAAACAGCTCTCCAATTTACCAGGTTATGTACGCAAAATTGAGACAAAACCTGCCTCTCCATTCCCATGTAATTAACTAGATTGTTATGATTGTACAGAGATGACATGAAATACAGAATGACCGATATAACCTGATTTCTCGGGGCTTCGAGTGTGTCATACAAAAGAAAAAGTCACTCCACTGTGGTCAATGGGAAGAAGTTTAAATGCTCACGTATCTTCATTCCAAGAACTAGAAACTGTTAGGGCTGTACTTGAGCCAACAGTTAACTGAGAAGGGATTTTAGCACACCTCAGAAGCCCCCATTCAGATCCTTACATTAGTGAAGTACTGCACAAACACAGCATGGAAAAGAGAAACAAAGAAAAGGAAAGAAAGGTGAAAGCAGCACAGGGTTTCAGAAATCATCTGCAAAGACAGAAGATGACAAGAGCTCTAAATGACCTCTTCTACCTCGATGGCTATCCAGCCTTAAAGGTAAGAAAACCCACTCACAGGAAAGACAATTGCAACAAACCCAGAAGCAGATGGAAACAGGAGTTTTATGAAAACTCAGAACAACACACTCAGCTATTGCAGTCTTTGCACAGTCTACTATTTAAAGAAAAATAGTTCTTGCTCTCCTGTATGGCAGTTATGTATATTAAACACAGATATGAAACATCAGTAAATGTGAAATTTGTACTGCTAGAAATGATTGCACGTGTCACAGCTGGAGGCAGAGGCTGTTCCCAGGCCATGGAACACATCAACACAGGTGATGATCATGACATAAGCATAATACCTCAATTCACACGTCACAAACCTAAGTGAAGATACCAAGATAAAGTCCCAAACGACATACTCCTCCTTGGAGCTCTAACTGTAGAGTTAAGCAGGTAAGTCAATCTCCAAACCTAATCAACTCTTGGTCTCTCCACTAAGATCATCAGCAAGACAGTCAGTCAGTGACGGGAATTTCTAAGGTGCAAAGGCTCAAACACAGAGACCTAGGCTAAAATGCAACTGACTTGACAAAACGCAATTTCAGAAATCAGGTAAAACATTTTGTGAACTCTGCCAACACGAGCTTTCACAAACTGTGATCTGAAAAAGTTACACCAAAGCTCATCAATATGATTAGCTATATGTCTAAATACTAATCGAAAAAACATTTTGTGTGCATCCAGCTGTAGTACTGATTTGTAGCATGATTAAAAATATCTAGCATTTTGGAAAATAAAACACTGAGATTAATGACACAAACACTGCAGAGGTAAGCGGCAAGCGAGTTCTCAGCAGCAGTACCAGCTTGCAGAACCAGCAAGCTCAGCATTTAGTGCGGAGGTCCCATGCACAAGTCTTTCTGTTGCCATGTGGGAAACCTTAATCAGAGTACTGATGCAGGAGGGATAACAACTGTTTTTCAGTAAATCAGGTTCCTGATCTCATTCCCAACTTTTCCTTTGTGCTTTTCCAAAGCACAAAGGAAAAGGTTTGATTAGCACTAAGGCAAAGTGGCTACTAAAATATGAATTGGCCAGCTACACTTCATCTCAATGCATGCCTTTCACAGCACTTCACTAGTATTTTATCTACTTCAGAATATTAAAGATTAATTAACTCCTGAGAAGTGCGTTGAGACCTTCGGAAATGCTACCTACATTATCCATATTTTCATCAACGACAAAAGCAGTTAAAGATCTTCTACTCTCCTTTTCTCTCCCAGTTGCATTCACATAAGCATTTGTGCAGACACCCTAAACCAAACCACAGTAGCAGTCTGGGCTTACTAGGGTTCAGTGTTTTTATTCTGATTACACATCGCTGACCTGTTTCCACCGCAGTCTCACCAGCAATTATGTAACAGAGGAAGAACATCTTTGGTATCAAAAAAGACATCTCCTGTAGTCGTCCTCTAAGATTGGCGCAGTCTGTGCCCTCTCATGCTATCTTCATTTTCCCCACGCACAGACACTCATATTCCATAGTTTCAGAGTACAGACTTCCACAAATGGAAATAATTTGGAACACAGAAGTGAAAAACATCATGCGCTGGCAGGCTCTTACTCTCTGCTACAGTCATTGCTGTCGTAATGGGAACTGGTCGTACAAAGGCCCAAGGCCACCGAGTACAACTTACACAGAACACGAATGCAATCCATTAAATTAGCATATTCTAATACTTTTAACCCTCCTCCAAGAAAACCTTTGACTTTGACTACGAAGGATTTATTCCTAAAAGGACTTTTGCCTTTATCTATGCTTCAATTTTATCAAAAGATGGTGGCAAAGTTTCCTGAAGAGAAAGTAGTGTCATTCTTTTTTACATCTTTCAGAAGAAATGGATGTGAAAAGCAGGGTATATACTTCAGGCACAATCTCTCTGTGGACTTAGCACAGAACCGTCACCCTGAGGAGCTCTGCGCGGTCGTGGAGGACCCTTGCGCAGTTTAAACCTAAGGTACTTCCAGTGAGGAGGAGACAAAATGGGAACGACAGTAAGGGAAGTGTATCTTACTGATGTTTCATGCTATTTTCCCATATGAACAAGACAATACAAACAGCACAGATCTGTAATTCCTAGACACGCATTTTAAAAACTGATAGAAACACTGTTTGAATGCTTTTGTACAGTAAACAGTTACGATATTATTTTTTTGTCTCAATCACCCATTAGACACTGCAGCTACAATTCCCTGCCCTGGTTTCCTCTTCTCTGTTTTGAATCACACCGAAAATCCATTCCCACCTAACTAGCATGCAAAACAAAACTAGAGGAACAATGCCAATTTCAGACATCACAAAGACTCTTTTCTGCATTGACAAGCTTTGAATTCCTCATTTAAAAAGCAATTCAGAAAAAATGTTGACTATAAATGCTTCAATCTCCCTCTACATAATAAAGCGCCATGTCGGGGTAAAGACAAGCCTACCTTTAAGGTGTTGCTGCCCTAGATGATGGTGTTATTAACCTCCAGTTTAAAAACAGCTCTGTTTATGTATGAGTTTACGCATGCTCTTCTTTGATCTTTATTAACCCCTTGGTGGCTAAGGACAGCCCCGGGTTTTTTGGAGGCAGCATTCTTTGAAGTGCTGGCATTCCAGTGCACACTGATACTTCAAAGAGGGCTCACTTAAATACGTGGTACAGTAGTGATCATGTATTCTGCACCACTGTCTTATCTTAGACTGATCTTATTTTGTGCAGTCTAAAATAAAGCTGCACTTTAAAAGATGTGACGTTAAGACATAGTTCAAATCTTGTTGCATTTTCGTCAAGATTAATTATAAATTAACTGAAATGAAAACTACTCCACTTCTCTATCAGACGTTAACATGAAAACTTTCTTCTGCCTTTGAGTAAAATTAGTTCAGACATAACTCAGACACGGAAGAATGAATGTATAGCAAATCTGCAACCAGATGCTTTGGCTTAGTGGCTCAGAAAGCTTTCCAGATCTTGCGCATCCTACACCCAACTGCAGTCAACAGCTTCTGTTTTTCAAAATAACCACAGTTTATTCAGATCCCATAAACCGCTACTCATACCGAAAGGAACAATAACTTCCATAATATAGAAAAAATAGGTACACTGCATCTCGCCAGAGTCTTTTTGCTGTTTGTCTGATAATACGCAAATTTAGTCTGCAGTACTTGGTCATCTTTCCTTGCCAAAATGAACAACGGAATATAAGAATATAGGTTGTAGGATATATCATAAAGGAGCCAGCCCAACCTCTATTTCCTTAGCCATTCCTACTGGTTCTGATGCTTTCACATTAATCACATGCATAGAAAGGACCTGTATCTTTTCTCACCAATCACAGCATCAGCAGATTTTCTGTCAGGAATAAAGTACATTGAAATATTACGATTCAGGATTAATTCTCTCCAGAATCTTGGAATTTGAGATTATAATTGTTCAGTATTTCTCGATATACAGATCAACTTTTGACTAAAACAAGAAAATCTTCTCAGATCTGTTATTACTTTTGTATATTGTTCTGACCCCGAAAGTATTAAGCACAAGAATTACAGTAAAGCTTTTTTTCAAAAAATCCTAGATTTGACCTGCCCCAATCACTTCAGCTTCACTACCAACTCTTCTAGAAGAAATGATGAAATCACATTCCCACATACCTGCACTTTAAGAGCTGTGGCTAACCTTTTTTTATAGCTCTCAACAACTGGATACTTTTCTTCCTTCCATAAAAATGTAATGGTGCACCCCTCTGATTCAGCAAATACTTTGCTGCTCTATGTTCTTTTAAAGGAAGTTAATTTTTTTCTTTTGCACATATTTTTTTTCAGACTCCTCTGTTTAAAATAATTGTTCATTTTTTTCTATAATAAGTTAAAATTTCTATCTAGTAACTAAATTAACTCAGGAATTTGATGAACACCAAAAAAAGAAAAAAAAAAAAAGAAATAGGAACGATGACTGAGACTTAGGTACATTAGAGTTCTCCAACCCAGAATGAACCTCTGCAAGGTGGTACAAGGTCTGCTAAAGATCATTCGCCTTTAAACCAGCCTTGTCAAAATTTTCCATTCAGGAAGAGACCAACCCGTTAGTTCTCTTGATAGAAAAGAGACTGTACCCCAGATTCTGAGAGATGGAACACTTTATCCTGCTTATGGGGGGCTTTTTTAAATATGTTTTTAAAACCTAGAATGATAAAGAGAAGAAAGTCCTCTTTGTGGATAAAATTTGAATGCATCTGGGAGGAAAAGAAAATTCCCCCTTCAATCTCTTGGTTAATCACAAAATAATTTGAACATACTAATCCCTCTGCGTTAAATTACACTGGGGGAATAGATAACTCTCTCAGGTTCACAGCATGTTTGGCTACAGTTAAGCAATATCTTGGGAAAGGTGTTATCAATTTAGATTGCATGTTAGGATACTGAATTCTCAGAGACATCCAACTTCAACATTACCTGCATTTTTCTTGCTCTCTGGTATAATGACAATTGAAGCTTACATTAAAAAAACCAACCAAAAGCAAATAAAACCACCCTTCAAGCATGATTTAAAGGCTAACGCTTCTGTCAGAGATTTAACTCAGGATTTAAGAATCTGAGGATGGCAAAAATCTGGGAAATGACTTCATTGTGTGATGATTGCAGGAACATATGTAAGAAAGAGGTCAAGTAACTGCAAACATTGTATCACTCTCTGAGACAGGAAACAATAAGTAGGAGGCAGCAAGACCACTATGAAGCACATGGAGCAAGACTCTAACTGTTACCATACTAACACAGCACAGTTAGGAACCAGCAGCAGGACTTAAAAACCTTTAAAAAGGTTTAACTTGTTAAATATATTTCTCCTCTGAAAGCCTTGCAAAAGATCTCTAAACATAAAACCACAGGACTGAACTATAATGAAGCACCCTCTCCTGGACCACGGAGAGAACACGGTATTTCCTCAAACTTTAAATGAAGGGAAAAGTAGCCTGAAAACATACCTTACCTTCTATTATATTTGTCCAATGAACCAGGAGACAACAGGTTGGCAATTAATACGCACCGCACAGAGGCAAGTTCAAAACTGTTACCTGACACAGCCTGCAAGTGAAGATACCGCCCGTGAACTGCTCTTTGCAAGGTGGCAACTATCGCCTCACACCCGGACCCTGCAGGCAGCGCAAGGAACGCTGCTTCACCCCTCTCTGTTGTGCAGTCTGCAAGAACATGGCATAGAAATCCTCAGGAGTATGTACACGAATACTACTGAGGATGGAGCAGCAGCGTCAAGGTATAGACATTAAGGTCTGGACAGGCAGACAGGGAGCTGATGCAGGAGGATACTCTAACAAAGAGTAGGAGTCTCCATTTGGAGAGGTGAAAGTGCGTATTTGGGGCCAATGTCAAGAGGTAGGGAGGCACTTTATAGTTATTTTTTTCTGTCCATACCCATGATTGTCATCCTATATTTAGGTAAATATAGTATTATTTCATGCCTGATTACTTAGTGCTAATTTAAGCTCCCCTAAATACCTGCAGATTTAATGACCCACCCTATCGAAGCTAGCTGAAGCTACTAAACTGCTTCCTGAGATTCTCTGATGCCCCAAGTTTCATAAAGGATCTGAAGACAGTTACCACCCCACTCTGAAAAGCACACCTATCCTCTGGCTACACGAACAAAAGAGAAGTGCAGGCGCCGTCCTTATTAATGTTTCCAAAGTTACCAAAGGATTGCTTGCCATAAAGCATAAGCAACATCAGAGTGTTAAACCAGCCAAGGTCCCTTTAATACAGTAATTCAAGGGTTTAGTCTAGGAGAGAAACTTGTACAGTGACACATCAGAAGCAACTACCTGAGAAGATATAAACTATTCTAAAGCTATTTTTTTAAGAGTGAAATCCAGCAACAGATGACTTGGTGATGAACATCTAGACTGAGCAATACAAGAGACATCTCTTCCTCCACATAGCCTTACTTTATGCTCAGGACTAACAATGTCAGCATTTAAATCCAGTTTTATAGAACAGGACTGATAATAAAGACTGTAAAATGAAATCTTAAGAAGCAACAAATCAGGAAATCACTTATTTCAGTGATATAAACATGAGCACACCAACCCCACCACCACCATCAAGTTCTTTCCCCTCTGTCTCAGCATCTATAGAGACACATGCTAAAAGAGAAGGAAGCTTTTTCTTTAGGGAGGCTACTACCTCTCTTAACAAGGTTTCCAGCTTCTTCCTCTTCAGCCAGCTACTCTCTTATTTGCTTTCAAGACAAATTTACCAGCTCTCTCGGCAACAATAATTCTGAGTTTCAAGTCAAATGTGAAAAAAAAAGGAACCAAAACCAAAAAAAGCAGTAGGAAATACCACATACCTTTATAGGTTTTTTCCAAACATTGAAACGACTTTCTCAATATTAAGCAGTTCTTCTCAACACAGCAATCCCATCACAGAGGGGAACCGAATGGATACAACACTGTCACTCACGAATGGAAACTATAAGCTATATGCAGCAAATAATCCCCGTCCCACAGCCACTCAGCACCACTAAGAAATGTCCCCATCGGGGAGGAGAACTGAGCAGTCTGGGGTAGCTCACACTGGACTGCACCCAAACCACATCACCGCAGCAGTGCCCCCACCCGCCTGAGGCACTCCCTGTCCCCAGCAGAGGAAGGACACACATGCACCCACTGGTCAGAAAGAGCACGGGAACAGTTGTACCTTTCCACACCGAAAATCTAACCCTAAATTCTGCATACAAAAAGATTAGTGGTGGCTTAAGGAAGAGTAAGATCAAACCGATCATTTACAACTTCCGCTGTAATGCTCTGCCAGTTTCCAACTATCTTCAGCTCAGGGGATTTCCTAAGTCTAATGTGGTTTGTCTATTTATACTCCTTCTTCCTCATAATGTGTTTCTCTTCCAAGCACTCACCCACAGTGGAGAAACAGACTTCAGACAAACCCACGTATCAGTGGCCTCAAGCCCCAAGTTAAGAGCTTGGGGAACATTACTACTGTGAAAAACAACAGGCTGGAACTGTGATAATTCCTGGGAATTTCTGCTCTAATACGCACCAAGGTAAAGAGTTGTTACCTTGGCACAGCCAAACCTTAGTTTCTGGACTACAGAATTCCATCTGTGTGTGTATAAATTGAGTATCTCTATAGTATGTGATACTGTTAACACTCATGAAAAACAACAGTAGGGACACTGAAGAGAAAAATCCTTTAGGCACTAATGAAATTCCTAACAAAACTATAAATTGTGTATTTAAAATCTGGACTACAAATGTGAGAGCAGAACATTTCTCTAACAACCATACAATTCTCCACGGTTTTTGCTGGAGATGTTAATTCTTGTTTTATGTAAATTCTTCAGAGAAGATTATTTAAGACCATATAATTTTAAAATTATCGTGCAGATACCTATAAGCATAATTTAGGTATAACTGCATCACAATACACATTTTCTTCCTTGAACACAATCTTCCTCCTGCATATATAAACTGTATGTGTAATTATCTCTGAAGTCACACCTTTCTCCATTATTCAGCTTTAGAAGTAATCAGGTATTGTCTCTGCTAAACTAAGCTAACTTTGTTTTCAGTAGCCTATGATAAAAAAATTAAAGAACCAAACATTTTGATACAGTATATACACAAATTCTCCAAGAAAATTCATCTATGCAGTTCGTTAAATCCATCGCAGAAAACACTCTTTATATAAAACTATAGTAAAACAGTTGAGAAGCTTTTTTTTTTTTTCAGTTAGCTTCTCTGGTGACAGAATCAGACAATTCAGAGTGATACTCAAAATTGAGAAAAGATTGTTTTGTTTCATCATAAAAATTGAGTATTTTCACTTTCCTTTTCAAAATATAAAGCCCATATATTTTGTAAGATATTTCAAGGATAAGATGAACTGAAAAGTTTTCTAGTGCTGTAAAAACATTAACGTTTTCAGAAGAGAAACCATTCTTTCTCATCTTGGGAGGAAGATGAATTCAGTTATTAATGAAATGAACAAAGCCCCAGAAAAGAATGAAAAACCGTTAATTTACATGCAAAACAGTTTGGGGGTTTTTTAAAAAGACTTATGAATTCCAATTTGGACCGTTTCAAAGACTGAATATATACACAGCTACTTGCACTACATTTTTCAACTACAAATTAAAAATACAGTAATGAAAACAATGGCAAAAGGACTCAAATAAAACCTGATCTTTTGCTACAACTTCTCAAGGTCACAGGATTCATTTTCAGTATCATGCTTCATTAAAATTTACTTTGTTGTACTAGTCACTGCGAGGGACAGAGAATATGGTTTTCACAAAAGGGATGGCTTTCATCTAGACTTTCACCCTCTTTATAGGGAATAACTTTGCTAAACTTTGGAAATGAAATACATGTGTGAAGCTCTATGGGCAAGCAGCAAATCACAGCAATAGCTACGGATAACTTACCAAACCATATGATAGAAGTAACCAATCTTTGATACTAATCGCTGCAAGATGGTATTTTCCAAAAAAATTTCCCATGAGTGAAGGGGGCAGTGAGCGGCGAAGAGACAGACTGACAATCGGCACACAGAGATTACAGCACACTGTAAGACGTTAACAAACGTAACAGGTTCTCTGGCTGAATTATGTGGACTCAACAGCTTTTGGCTGCTTCGTAAGCAATTGGTTTGTAGGTAATTCAACTTGCCCAGAAGTCTTCTAAGTTATTTTTATTTCTGTTGTTTACTGTATTTTAATAATCTGTAATAAAATTTCACAAATGAAAGTTAGCTATGTTAAGAGAACTTGAGTTTTTCCAGGTTGTTGCCCAAAGTATTTCCTCAGTTGTCTCTGTACAAAGCTGCCAAATACAGCCACGCTGAAGGCTTTGGGAGTTCGCAGTCTGTACACAAACAGTAGGCGTTTGCTGATAGCAAAACACCTTCTAAGACGCTGCCCAACGTTCCCTGGGCTGTGCCTCTCAGATTGCTCCCCATCACGCTTCTCACATGCTCAGACTGTCACCTCATATGTGTCAAATCCACAATGAGAACAGTCTAAGTTCCTGTCAATGATAAACACGCATTAATCCCACAGATCAAAAGAGATCAATTCCTCTAGTCTAGAATTTTATCTATTAAAGAAAGTAATAAATCCTTCTCTGAAATGGCTACTCCAGAAAGATCGAGAGACACTGGGACAAAGGAAGTTGCAGTGATCTTTCACCAGTGCTCTCTCCATCATGAACAATACAAGCAGCACAAAGGAGGAAGTTATTTCATCCAGGTACAGAAGAAACAAATAGTCCATGAGGCAACAAAGGAAGCATCGAGATGTGGAAGCCATGGAAGACAAAAATGCGAGAGGGGAGGGATTATGCATTCATGATCTGCTGGTGAACAAACAGAGAAAAGACGACAGTGTTGGGAAACTGTAGGACAAAATGCAGAGTAGAGAAGGGGTGGCACAAACCCAGGTCTGGCTAGGACAATAACCTGGGAAAAGCAATAAAAGGTAAGAAAAGAAATCCGATGAAAAATTACTGGGAACAGAAAATGCAGGCAGGCAAGAGCAGCAAGAAGGCTGAGGGAGGCTGGAGCAAGGCAGAGGGAGTATTTCTTCTATGATGTCCTTATTAGGACATTACACACGATCTTGATTCTATTGCTCCCTGAAAAATGGACTTCATAATCTTAATACTGTCCTACAATATAAATCTGATGCTCATTTGATATTTTTCTCAAGGCAGGGGGTGAAGTAGTATGTATGCGTGTGTATTTAACAGTGTTCCCAATTCCAAAATTTCTCTGTCATGAAGTAATCTTGCAGCTGCTCCTTAAAGCAGCAAAGGTCTCAATCATACAAGTCATGTCTCACCTACCCTACCATTAAAAAATTAGTAATAATTAACAAAATACACCACCACCCCCCTGCTAAAATCACATCTTGCCATCTTCAGCAGCAGTGGCAACAGCTTCATGACAGTGACCAAATGAACCCACCCAAACCGAGAACCTTTTACTGACATCACTACAAGGTTCTCTGAGCACGGGCAGATAACGCTGTACTTATGGTGCCTTTTAACGTCCGAATCGAGAGCCTGCTCTGTACTCGGGTACACGCTGCAGCACGGCAAAGCTATAAAACGCTTTTAGGAACTCACTGCAGAAATAGTTTTAACAAAACCCTCAAAACCCAAATCCTCCCTAAAACTTTAAATTGACCAACAAGGGCCACAAAGCACACCAGTATGGGTATGAGATAAAACTGCAGGTCCCGGGTTTGATACGGCCATTCTGTCAGTCGTCCTTAAAATGACCATCTCTCAACTACTTATTTTTACGGGTGCAGCAAGGACTAGTAAACATAAAGCTGAATGCCACGGATTTCTTATTCTTTAAGAGTTTAGGAACAAAAAATATTTGCCTTACTAGGGTAGAGAGAGTACTCATGAAGGCTATTTGCTGTGTTCATATTTTAGAAAATATTTAGTAGTATTAATACATATTTATATATATAGTGAATAT
>NW_010434065.1:0-814 GCF_000710305.1 Buceros rhinoceros silvestris | reverse complement strand
ATAACTACAGTTGCACCCTAAGCTTTTTTTTCTTTTTTTTTTTCCTATCGCTGAGGTCCCTTTTGAAAACCTAGCACGTCAGATCTGACAGCTAAGTTTGTGCAAGGAACACCGAGTCAAGGAAAATAAAAAGGAGAGAGAGAGAAAGGGTGGGAGGGAGATAGACAGAGAGGGGGGAGGAAGGAAGGAAGGAAGAGTAGAGCAAATATCATATACAAGCATTTCTACACATATATTACAAACTGGGAAAATGACCGCATCATTAAGATATACATAATTCATATAAAATTTTGAAATAAAAATAAAAATCTGTTACAGTCATAACTATTCTTTTTCCACATTTATAACCAGTACCCACACAGGCAGTGACAGAAGTGTAGAAAAAAAGGTGCTTACGAATAAAATGATTGTCTGCTGAACATAAAAACAGAAAATTGCATCTTGGCTGGACCATCACTTGGACTTAAAAAAAAAAACCAAACCAAAAAACAGAGAGAAAGGGAGAGGGAGAGATAAAGGGAGAGAAATAGGACCAACAAAAAGGCGATAAACATTTGTTATTTCCCTCTTCAAGGAGTTCCTTTTTAATTTTTTTTTAATTTTTGCTTTTTGTACAAATTCGATCGGAGGTTGCGTTTGTTTGTCTGGTTTCTGTTTGTTTTCCTTTACTATAGAGAATATTTTTTCCCAGATACAAATTTAATCATCATCATCATGCAAGTGGGTGAAATGCGTCCATGGAAAAGCGCAAAGGAGAAATCGTGCTTGTCCTAAAAAGAATACAATTGTCACTTTTGCTTTGTTTTTTTTTCTT
>NW_010434064.1:0-8103 GCF_000710305.1 Buceros rhinoceros silvestris | reverse complement strand
TCTGCTCTGTAACCATTTCTTACATTTTACCCTCCTCTGTCCCTGCCCAAACTTGCTCTGCAGCCGCCCTCAGCCCTGCTTTCACACCAGACCTCGCTCCTGCTGCCACTCTGGGACCCTGGATCCCTGGCTGGCGTGTTTGCTCACACCCTGGTGCCCTGTTGGAAGAGTCCTACAACAGGAGGAGCCAGGGCTGGGTCACACTGGAGAGGGAAAGGGCAAGAGCATCCACTCAGCATTTGCCTTTGGGCCCCACTTGTATAACTTGTGGGGCTGCAAGAAAGCTGGCGCTAGTGCCACTCTCCTAAATCCAGCATGTCCTGGTCCTCTTTGGTGGCCTCTGCCCCCCAGCACCATGTCAAGCTCTGAGCCAGAGCTGGAAACAGCTCCCAGTGCCCAAACACCAAGGTAAGAGCCACAGGCTCGTCCATGGGTTTTCCTCCACTTAACCCCAGGGGGGTTCAAACCCGGTGTGGGTTTGTGCCTGCAGTCACCCTGCTCTGGGGTCACTGCTGACCCACGGTGTGTGCATCCCATTGCGCTATGGCCAGGGGATATGCCACCATGTGGTCGTGCTTTGGGTGGGGGAACAAAGGCAGTGAGCGAGGTCTTGCCATGGAGAGGGGGATCGGGACAGCACGGTGGTGCTTGCCTTGACAGAGCAGGGGAGTTTCCAAACCTGCTGGAGAGGCTCTTCCCACAGAGGGTGAGGGGGGAAGCTCCTTGCTGCAGGATGCTAGGACAATCTGAAGTTTAGCCGGGTTTGAAATGCAGCTGGAGGATTGCATAGAAGAGAAAAACGTCCCCTGGCCCGTTAAAGGCTTTGCCAGGAAGCCACACCAATCCAGAGCAGGGTCGCTGCAGCCCCCAGATGCTTGCTCCAGGCAGCAAGGTTTCATTCCCACCCAGCCAGGCTGTGTTGGTCAGCAGAAACCCGCTAGCAATGACATGAGGTGAGGGCTTGGGGTTTTTTAAATTCTCCTCCTTCTTTTAACCTTTATTTAGGAACTAGAATATTCACCAAATCTACAAGGTTTCTCTGTACAGGTCCCACCAGGTGAAGAACAACACTGAGAGATTTCTGCATGCAGCCCTGGCTCGCCGTTCACACGCTATGGAGAGCGCGAGCTGTGCCTGCGTGTAGGATAAATATACGTCATGTACTCTACCTGACATAAATTACGGAGGTGTCCATGTGGAAACTATTTCTGAACTCACTCCTCCTGGAAGGAGGGAGGGGAGAGGAAAGCGAAGGAGCGTTGTGTGCTGCCGAAGCCCAGTGGGCACTAAGAACGCCCTTGAGGCGCTGCCCTGCGCTGCTGGCACTTGCTCCAGGGACTTGGTGCTGCTGGGTGCATCGTAAATCAAATTTCACAGTATTGCCACCAGCCCCAGTACCAACAGCCAAGCCCTGGGCAGCAACGGGCTCTTCTCTTCAACTCCGCATCTCCTCTGAGCACACGAGGGCCCTTTGCTGAGAAGTGGTGTGGCTTGGCATGAGGGTGCCTTTTTTTGGCTGGTTTATGCCCTTTTTTTGTTTGTTTTCTAACCTGGGAAACGTACAGACTTGGAGTAAATGCAACAGGCCCCTTTCCAAAACACATTACGAAAAGGAAAGAAAAAAAAAAAGGCACTGCACAGGGGGACCTTTGAGGTAGTCAAATTTTTTTCTTTTCAATGCCTGGCACCAGAGAGAGAGAGAGAGAGAGCACGCGCGTGTGCCCGTGTTTTGCTGTGCGTGGTCAGGGCCGGGGATGTGGCTGTGCAGGGACATCTGAGTGTGCAAGCCCTGTGCGCGGGGACATCTGTGTGCGTGGAGCCCGCGCCTGGGAGCTGGCACGTGTGTGGCTCTGCACATGCCTGTGGCTTTGCTCACGCCTGCAGTCGGTGCCTCGAGACCGAGTGTGGCTGCTGCATGGCCATGTGTCTCTGTGTGTCAGGGCTCCCCCCCCGAGAGCTTCAGTGGTCCTTTCAAGGGCCATGTCTTGGTCACTACTCGCTGTCACGCTCCTGGGCCTCATGCTGTAGAACAAGCACTGCAACAGCCCTGAGAGGAGCAGCCGTGGTGTGAAACACTAGCCCTTCTTCACCTTGTCCCCTCATTCCCTGCTCCGCATGCTGGGGTGGGAGCAATGCTCTCAAACCTGCCCTGGAGCCCTGTGCTTGGCTGCAGAACCATGGCTGAGCCTGCAGCAGCCGCCCATGGGGTCTTTAGGGGCTGTTGTCTCCCTCTGAGGCAACGCCACCAGGGCTGCCCAGCTGCAAGGAGAGGCTCTCCCTGCAGCGAGCACCCAGGACACCTGCACCTGAGCTGGGGTCTGGGGTGTCATAAGCCCCTGAGCTGCTTCAGCTGGGGCTGACCAAGTTTCTCTGCTGCTTCCTTGGCCTTGGGCAAGGGCAGTCTGCCTAGTCTCCTTGCTTGGGAGGAGGAACAAATCCCTGAGGAATTTCGGCTGAGTGCATTCCTCTGAGTGCACGCACAGCGAGCCCAGCAGAGGGGCTGGCGAGCCAAGCACAGCCCCGGCTGGTGCTGGGGAGCCACCATCATCTAGGACCCTCTACCAGAGACAAAGACCCCAATCCCTCAACTGTCTGGCTGCAACCCTGATGGGGGCTTGGGGTTGGCGAGGTCCAGCCTTGGAAGAGAGCCCCTTCTTCGTAGTAGGGACACAGAGGGGACTTTGTGGGGTGAACCCAATGCACACAGGGTCAATGTCACTTGCATCCTTGCCCAGAGGAGAAATTTGGGATAAGAAACAAAATGCTCTTGACTTTTGAGTCTTGGGGTGCTCACACGCTTGTAAACCACTCAACTCCCTTGGACCAGCTTCCCTGGACAGCCAGACCCTGAACAAACGCCTGTGTCACATCCCTCCCTGCCTCCCCCCACCCCGCTGTTCAGGATGCTCCAGTGGAGGTGGCACCTAAAGCACAGCGCCCCTCTGCCCCCCTCTCTCTCTCTGTACTTTGTGCTAGATTTGTTGTGGTTTTTTTTCTCTCTCTTCTTTTTCAGCAACCCCCAACCCAGCTGGAGATAAGTGAACCACGTTACAGTACAGGAACAAACACTATCGCAAACCCTGCCCACGAGTGCAGTGTCTCTGCCCTCCTCATCCCGGAGGGAGTTGCCCCCAAAGGGCTTGTATTCCACCAGCAGAGGCTCATCCCATCCCGGAACAGGGATCAACTGTCTCAGCCCCTCCAGTCCCAGCTCTCCAGAGAGACTGAGCTAAAGGACATTGAGTTTTCTCGAGCACGTCAAGTTACTATGGACCAAGTCCCACATTTGGAGCAACTCTGGAGGCAGCAGTTTATGAACCACCAACATATTCCGGAAAAAACACGGCTCCTTGTTCATCTTGCTGTTCTTGTTCTTCACAATGCCAAAAGTTTTGAAGCCCTCGTGCCCAACAGGTGTTACTTTAAGGACCTCCAAGCACATCCCTAGAAAGACGTCGTCGATGGGGTACAGCTCCAGTGTCTCTGAGGTCTTGTGCAGCCTCTTGGCCAGGGGTCCGTCCATGATGAAGCCCCCACCCCCTGCATAGGGTGGGTAGTTGTTTTGGTTGTAGAGGGCACTGGGGATGTAGTACTTGTTCGCCTTGTTTCGGATCGGCTTGGCCTTGTAGAGGACATCCCCCACGAAGAGGTCCTCTCCCTCCTTCTTGTCCTCCAGGAACTCCAGGATGTTGCTAGGACTCACAAACACATCATCGTCACCTTTGAAGATGAAGCGGACGTTGTCACAGTAGATGTTCAGCCACTTCAGGAAATGGACCTCTTTGAGGGTGAGGTTGAAGAAGCTGTCCAGGAAATCCCACTGCAAGATGTCCCCATAGATGTGGTTCTCATAATCCAGCAATTTCTGGTAGTTGGCTCTCTCCTCCTCCTTGGAGGCTGTGCCCAGCAAGAACAGCGTCCTGATCCTCTTGCCTTCCACCTCCTTCTCCTGGCCCCAGGTCCTCCGAATAGCCTCCCGGCGGTCGTGCTGCGTGATGATAGACTTGACCACGATGAGCAGGTAGACATCCCCACTGCATTTCTCGGGGTGGTTGATCAGCATGGGGAAGTAGCGGCAGTGTCGATAGAGCAGGAACTGCTGGAAGTTGGGCTCCAGCCCTTTGAACCAGTCCACCTTGCTGAAGTTCTGGTTGGCTGAGCAATTGGTAGTGGTGACATCCCAGGATTTCACTTGCTTCGCTGTCACACTCTCTTCCTCCTTCACAGGAGCTTTCTCCTTCTTGCTCTTCCAGAAGGTGCTGGTGATGGAGAAGGCGTTGTCTCTCTTCTGTGTTTTCAGGGTCTCTGGAGGGGGCAGCTCTTTCTGCTGCTGGCCCTGCATGAACTGGCTGGGGGCCGTTCCCCGCTGCAGCACCGTCACTGTGATCACCAGCAAGAAAGAGAGGCAAACCGTTTTGTAGATGGTCTTCTTCCTAAAGGGATGAGACAGACAGGGTAAGGAGAGGAAACTGCAGGCTGCAGGATGCTTGTCTGGAAAAGCACCTCCTGGAGGCATCATGGGATGTGCATAACCTGTGTCCCTTCACCTTGTGACAGGCAGCAGCCTTGTGGCAAGAGCTGCGGGACACCTTCACACATGCTCTTCCTACCTGCATCTTGCTTGTGGGACAGCTCTGGGGCCACATTTAACTGCAAGGACAGGCACGAGGCACATGGCAGGTGACTGTGGTGTTATCTGGTAACCACATACTTGCACAAAGAGCCAGGAAGGGTTCACGGGAAAGAAGAAAATGGGTTGAGAGAGAGAGATGAAGCCAGGATGAGAGCTTCAGCAAAGCAGGTGTTTCGGAGGAAAGGCCCAAGGAAAACCCCTGTTTCAGCTCGCTGGAAATTGCAGTTCAGGGCAGAGCAGGAGGGAATTAGCCTTCCCACTGAAGAACAAGCTCCAAAACCCAGATGTTCTGCCCATGGCCCTAGACTGACACCACGGGTTACACAACACTGAGAAACAGGAGCCGGGAAGACCACGAGAGCTGACACAGAACAGGCATCGCTGATTCATTTCAAAATGGCAGATCAGGGCAAGAAAATTGCCGTGTGAGAAGAACTTTGAGGTTCACTGTGGAAAAGGCGTCCCTCACCCTGTAACCACCTCAGGAACTGGCATTTCTGGGGGCACTGCTGGGTGTTCTGCCCAGTTCTCAGGATCTGTTGCTTTGTTTTGTGGTGATAAGGAGCAGTGGATGCGCTGCCAGTTTGGGGGCAGATCTCCCAGCCCACAACGAACCAGATACCAGCACGTCCGGGGTGTGTGAGGGACTGAGGGTGGTAGATCAAACCCAGCCCCTTGTGGGACCACCTCGCTGCTCTTCTCTGCTGCAGGTCCATTGCCCGGGGAGGCCACTGGTTCATGGGGCAAACCCTGGAGCTCGCCGGGGGCTTGGCAATCCTTGGGACAGCGGGAAGGCTGCTCTCAGGTGCATCAAATACACCAACCTGCTTCTCCACCCAGTTAAAGGTGGGTTTCTCACCCTGCTGCTGTGGAGGAGAGGAACTGCTCTGCCTGTCTGCACTATAATGCCCCCAAGCACCTGGCTCCCCTCCACAGCTGGCACATCTGCACCAATTTCCTCCCTCCAAGGCAGCTCCAGCTGCCTTGGGCCATCCCCCTGTGCAAAGGAGCACTGGGCACGGAGGCAGCAGATGGGCCCCATCTCTGGCTGCTCCCCCGTGGAGGGGTCAAGCGAGGTGTTTGCTGGCCCCCCCAGCTCCAGTGAAAGGGATCTCAGATGGGGAGCCGAAGGAGACAGATGTGGCACCAATGTCATGACACTGTGTCATGACACAAGCATGTCCCAGCCTGAGGCCACCTGTGGGGGACAGCCCTCAGCCTCCCGCTCCCCTTTAGAGCTGGAAAGATCCCAGACCATCTCTACCAGGCAGATGGCACCTTCATTTTGGGATAGTCCAGAGAAGGCACTTGGGGGTGAAATCTGAAACATGTAACCCAAGGATTTTCCAAATTGCCAAAAAAAAAAAAAAAAGCCTTGGAATGCTCCTGGCCCTAGGGACGGTGATCGGTGCTGCTGGGACAGGCTCCACCATGGCATCTGCTTGGTGGAACACCCCTGTTTTCCCCTCAGGCTCCTCAGGGTGGGGGACAGCGCTGCTCTTGGAGATGCCAGCCCCCCTCAAAGGCAGGAACCACAAATAAGAACGGGGGAACCCAGGAGAATTTCAGAGCTCCTGTCTCTGGCTTCACTCTCAAGCACAAAGAACTTTTCAGCCCCGCATTTACGTGGGAAAACTGTGATCGCTAGCGCAGGCTGTGAGACCGAGCGTGGAAATAAGTAATTACAGGCAAATGGACAGATATTCCCTGTTCGGTTTTATGTGTGGCCACTCATCTGCGACTGATGAGGGAGCAGTTCTGATTAGATCTCTATTCCCTTAACCCTCTCCAGCCCTGGTTGCAGCTCTGAGGTTATTCTTAGAAACCCTTTGGGGTGATACAACTTTAACCCCTGCACAGCAGGCAATGTTTGAAATCTCTCATCAGTACTTGGCACTGCAGCAGAAATAACCCCGTCACCCCTGTATCACAGCCCCAACTGCACCAATCCCATCCTGACACCCCAGCCTTCCTCCCATCTCATCCCGTCCTTGCGCTCCCCATCACCCAAGAACAACAGATAATCAAAGCCCCAGCCTGAAGGACGCCCAGAGGTTCCCCAGAAGCCATGGGCGGGGGATTACTAATAAATTTAACATTGCTCTGGTAGAGCTGTCGCTGACTGCCACGGACGGGTCCCACCCCGACAGCCTCTATCTGCCACAGACAGGAGCCACACAGAGCCACACAGTGCCTGTCACCCTCCTTGGGGTCCCTGCTTTTCACCTCAGCCCAGGCAGAAGACACCACCCTGAGGCTGGGGGGAGAACTCTCTCTGTTAGCAGGAGTTGTAGGTTTGGGTACACCTGGGTCAGGGTGAGGTGTGCACAACAGCAGAGCCTTAGTCCCCAGTCCTTCAGGGGACACCATTTCCCAGCTGTCACCAGTGCCATGTCCAGTTTTTGCTTCGTTAACAAAATCCTATTTGGGATTTTTCCCATAGGTCTGACTGCAAACCACGGGGGCACCACCGGGTCCTGCCTTCTGCCCTGCACGAATCCTGTCCCTGCACCGTCAGAAAAGCAACAGGAACTGGAGAGACCCTGCACCACCACCGCAGGCAATTCCCACAGCAAACCAAGGATTTTGGGGGGCAAATCCTGTGCACATCTTTTCTGGTCTCGAGCCTTTTTGCTCTGTGGTCTCCTCAGCTGGGAAGTACTTTGCGGGGAGAAACCAGGTCCTGCTCTCCAGAGACCCCAAAACCGCAGCTTTGCAGGAGGCAAGGGCAAGGGAGGTGCTTCGGGTTCGCTGCCATCACAAGGAAATCACTCTGCTGAGCCCCAGTGCCCTGCTCTGGGGCACAACCTCCTGCCTGTGCCCTGCAGTGTCCCCAAGAGCCTGAGACACTCGGCTGCAGGGGCCAAGGATGGCAGCAACTCTCTCCCGTCCTGCCTGGGCTGCCCCAACTGCCGCTGTTGGTTCCTTTGAGAGAGCTTTGAAAGGGTCCCAACCTGCTTCTCCTCTTCCCTTTTCTGCAGCAGCAAAAGCTGAAAAGCCTCCCTGTGAGACGGCCATGCCACCGCCAGCCATACCCCAACCGGTTAAATATAAATCCCTAAATTAGAGGTGGGTAAGTTTCCCTTTCAGGTGGTGATGCTGTGGGGTAGGAGATGCCCCAGGAGCCTGGGGTCTCCATCCCCAGTCCCCGGAGAGGCACACAGACACTTTTGATCCGCATGAAAACCTCTTTGATCGGCCAGGGCTATCTATTTATTTGGATTTTTCTGGCTCCTCAATTAGATCCAGTCACTGAGGCATCACCAGCATAGAGCCCTTTCTGTTGGCGGTGCCAAGGGCTTGGGAGAGGAGAGCGTATCTAGGAGCAGATGCTGGACAGAAAACACCCGAATGTCTCCCACAGCAGCCTGTGCCGGCTGGGTGCAAGGGCCAAGCGGGGCCCCGGTTCACGACGGTTGTTCCCGTTTAAATACAGAGGGTTAGAAATACAGGGCTGGAGAAGAGGAAAG
>NW_010434063.1:0-1080 GCF_000710305.1 Buceros rhinoceros silvestris | reverse complement strand
TGCTTTAAATCGACTTTTTCCTGCTTTAACTCGACTTTTTTCCTGCCTTGAATCGACTTTTTCCTGCTTTAAATCGACTTTTTTCTGTTTTAACTCGTTTTTTTCTGCTTTAAATTAGTTTTTTTCTCATTTAAATCGACTTTTTCCTGTTTTAACTTGACTTTTTGTTGCTTTAATATTAGTTTTTCCTCGTTTAAATCTACTTTTTCTTGCTTTAATATGAGTTTTTCCTGGTTTAAATTCACTTTTTCCTGGTTTAATTTGACTTTTTGCTGGTTTAATTGACCTTTCCCTGCTTTAAATCCACTTTTTCCTGCTTCAACTTGACTTTTTCCTCCTTTCATTTGATTTTCTGCTGGTTTAAATCGAGCTTTCTCTCTTGATTTGATTTTTCTTCCATTAATTCAACTTTTTTCTCCTTTAATTCAACTTCTTCCCGCTTTAACTCGACTTCTTTCTCTTTCAGTTCCTCTTTGAATTCTCCTTTTTTCTCCTTTATTTGGAAATTTTCCTTTAAATTGACTTTTTTGTCCTTTAATTCAAATTTTTTCTCTTTTAATTCAACATTTCTTCCTTTAATTCAGTTTTTTCTCTTTAATTTAGTTTTTCGTTTTTTTATTTCATTCTTTTTTGTTTAATTTCATTTTTCTTAATTCAATTTTTTTCTAATTTCTTTTTTCTCCTTTGTTTTTTTTCTTCTTTAATTGGATTTTTTTCTCCTCCAACTTGATTTTCCCCCTTTTTAATTCCTTTTTTCTCTTTCATTCCATTTTTTCTTTTTAATTTCATTTTTTTCTCCCTTAATTAATTTTTTGTCTTTAATTCTATTTCCTCCCCCTTTAACTCCATTTTTCCTCCTTTTTTTGTTTTTCTTCTTTAATTCCATTCTCTCCCCCTTTGAACTCATTTTTTCTCCTTTAATTTCTTTTTTCTTTTAAATTGTTTTTTCTCATTTAATCTCGTTTTTCCATTCTTTATTTTCCTGCCTTTAACTCCATTTTCTCCCTCTTTAACCCCATTTTTTCCCCCTTTAATCCCATTTTTTCCCTTTTTAACCCCGTTTTTTCCCCCTTTAATCAA
>NW_010434062.1:3837-4840 GCF_000710305.1 Buceros rhinoceros silvestris | reverse complement strand
CCCCTCCCCTCCCCTTCCCCCTTTCCCTCCCCTGCTCTCCCCTTCCCTTGAGAAAAAACACCTTTCAGAGGAAGGCTTTAGAGAAAATGTAAACGTTTGTTTCTCTGGGATTGCGGGTTGCTAATGCGAAGGATTTCCGTCAGCCTTCTGAGGCACCCTGGCATGGCCCTGTAGCAAATACGGTGGATCCTCATCTTTTGCACTGACAAAACTGTCCTATGGATGTTACATGTGGTTCACTGTTAACACAGAGTACACTGGAAAGAACATGCACGGGTGGTCCTCGGTTATTGCCAAAGCACGGGAATACCTTAGCCAAGCTACTGTTTGGTAGCAGTAGGGCTTACGTTAACCAAACTATCGGTTTGAATGACAGTAGTTTTAGCAAAAAAAAAGTGTGTTCAGCCAACTTAGGAAAGTAAAGCTATATGAGGCATTTCCAGGAGATGGTGCTATTCTCAAGCCTTTTGCAGGTACTTGGGGAAAAAGCTCAGAGAACTGCCTGCCTTTCCCTCCTAAGTTCCACGTTTGCATCATTTATAGTTAAAATAACCACCAATTTGATACGGTTCCTGAATTCCAAGACTGCATGTTGAGAGACCTGCACTGCTGAACTCTCCTGAAGACATCAACAGTGCCATCAGCCTGCAGAGGTGCCTGCTTGTGGTGGAGGAGAGCTTCTGTACCTGCAGGATTGTAGGAATCACTTCCAAATCTCCACCAGAAAGGGAGAGGTTTAAGGGAATGAGCCTTAGGGGTTTTGTTCTTGGCTTTTCTTCTTCAGAATCAAACCCTCGTGCCTTTTTCTAAAACAGAAATTTAAGACCAGATGCGTAATGGGAGTGGGACGCTCAGTCTCACAGCACCAAAGCTATAACCATTCTCCTCTGCAGAGAAATCCTCAAGCTGCTGAAAACAGCCTGAAAAGATGATGGTGTGGGAAAGGTCTCAAAACCTTTCCCACACCAAGCCTTCACTGTCTATGCTGTGCTGTAGGTCACTC
>NW_010434062.1:3056-3679 GCF_000710305.1 Buceros rhinoceros silvestris | reverse complement strand
GGAATGCCCTTCCTTTTAATGGCTACTGCTCAGATGAGTCACTGGCCGCAGAACACTCAGTTCCTTTTCTCACTTTTGCCTAAAGATACTAAACCACACATCTCTCCAAAAAGTGTTCTAGACACCTACTACATACTGTTTTTCAGGAGAGAAGCTGTTTTTTAATGCCGTTTTAAATCACACAACAGTTGTGACAAAGGCGCAAACAAAAGGGTGGGGAAATCAGCTGCAAATTAGAGACTCGTTATTAAAACTGCACCACTGCACTGATGCCCAGACAAGATTCTCAACCACCAGGCTGTAGTCCTGCTCCTGCTTTAAGCCTACATCACTATCTAATTTATTTTGTGCCAGCAGCATGGCTTCATGTGGAGAGTTAGGTCATTTTCCCAAACTTGTGCTTCAAGCCAAAGAACATGTGGCTTGGTTGTTAGAGCAAAGCTGCCACTGAGGCCAAACTTCCTGCCTCAAGCCATGAAGAAGTTGAAGGTCTTTCTTCACCTGTTGCTCCAGCAGGAAGAACCTGCAGTTTTATGTGGAAGCCAATGCAGCAGGTGTTTCTGGGCACAGGTGAGAAATAGCTCTTGAAAAGAACAGCAGGTTTGTGAATCTCGACAGGCTTA
>NW_010434062.1:0-2900 GCF_000710305.1 Buceros rhinoceros silvestris | reverse complement strand
GGAATTGAGAGCCTCTAGATGTGCCTGGGAAAAGTCCTCCAGGCATCAGAAGAACTTGAATGTCAAGATCTCATGTGCTGGCAGGCTCAGACAGCAGACAAGAGAGCAACTAGTACTGCCTACACCAGATCTCTCTGAGAGTTTGTCTTACAGCTGCAAAAAGGAGAGTAACATTTCTTAGAATGTTGCAAGACATGCTTGAATAATGTACCAATCCTACCAAAGTTATTGGACTGCTCAAGTGAATGAGATGACAGGGTTAGATCCAAATTCTGGGTTTGGCGGGGACCAGAGCTCCAAGACTTTCTTTTGCCAACAGTATTTGGGCTCTGAAGGATGGATTGTATGTAGTTTCGCCTAAAGAAGAAAAGTCACAAGTATTGGTTGTGTTTAATTAAAACTATAATGGAACACCAATGGCTTTAAGTCTGAGAGGTTTAATTTACGAACACCTTTAAAACAGGTTAAATCATATTTTTCGACTCAGGAGATTTCGCGAAGCCCAAGCATTAGAATAAACTTCTGCAATACATACATGTAGATCAGGGATGTTTAGTGCCTCACAGCTGAGCTTTTTTAGAGGAGACAAACAGACGACTGGCCTGATGGTCTCATAGTCACCACTTCGATACATACATTATATTTTTTTCTGTTGTTTGTTTGTATGCGTAACAGAGATTCTTGACTTCTGTTCCCCTAATTAAAAAAATGCACTGGAAAGTTTAACATATTTTAATTAGGTGCATTGTAATTTTTCTTCTTCAGTTTCTTGGTAGACAAGCCCTTCGCAACTATTTTTGGCACTAGTTTAGAAAAGCCTCTTTACTCTGGGAAAATTTTTAAGCATGCACTTCAGTTTTAAAATGTACTTGAGATCTGTTGCAGTTGTGGTTAAACACTTACCTGATGGTTTGAGCTAAAGAATTGGGGTCTTTAGCTGGTTTGTATTTTACTTACCAAAGAAGGTCTTGTCTGCAAAAAACTGCTTTGTCTGCAACAAGAAGCTATCAACAGTGAATTAGTGAATCAATGTGATTTTAGACCAGGAAGTTGCTCTGAATTACATTTTTCATCTTTGGGAAAATTGCTTTAAGCTCTGCAAATGAGCCATTGGGGATACAAGAGTGGATCATAAAAATCCATTATGAATATATTAGTTGCATGGGGTTTAGTGTTGTAAAAAAAATAGTTTCACTGCTTGGTTGAAGACTTACTGTAAAAAAAAGGAATAGGGAAGCATCTGTTACTCTGTTCTATTTCTCCTTACACCATGTGCAGATGTGCAAACAAAATAAGAAATTGTTTTGTGTGATTTGTACAATATGCTTAAATTCTTCAATATAGTTGCTCCATTGATTTAAAAATAAGGACTGCATTTGGCTCTGGATCAACAACAGAGCAGTGGATAAATGAGCAAGGCTTTTTGTTTTTTTCTGTGCCGTTGTGGGGAAATTAAAGAACAAATGAGTTTGTTGTTTATTATTGATGTGGCTTGCAGGTGGAAACCATTATAGCCACCCTGCACAAAGTTCCTTTTTTTTACTATGAAGTAATAAAAAAATTAACTAGTGTCTCGATCAAATAATCTACTGCAAAAATGGGCATTGTATGAAAAAACAGTTTCAGCAGATATCTAAATATGTTACACTCATTTGCAAGCACTACAGCTCCACTATTGCAATGCACAACACTACAGGGAACAACTGCACCTGCACATACACCTCAGGACCCTCTGCACCCAGACAGTGTGGAGGTACTGGAAAGAAGTGGTGCCTGCCTAAATTATGGCCCCCACCTCTCCCCTCCCCACTGACCCAATTTTATGCCACTTTATATATGGGTCTAATAAGAAAATAGGACTTCCATTAAAATAAACAGGACTTCCACTGATGTGGGAGATACTGAGACATCTCCTCTTTTATGCCAAGTGCAATCTTTTAGGCTAGAACCTCTCAGCAAAATTGGCTGTGTTTTCAGTGAAGCTTCTTAGAGATTCAGGTGCAACTTCCATTGAACTTGAATGTAATTAAATTCCTTTGACTATTCCAGCTAAGACTTTTCCACTAATAGTGGAAATAGTTTGGTGAGCTGCAGATTTACATACAAAAAACCACAACGTACATATGACACACCTATTTGCAAGCTATACAAAAAGGCTTCGTTCAAGAAATCCAGCTAAACTATCACCACTACTCCCCTAACCCTACTGTAATCTGAATACTTGTGCATCTGAATCAAAGCAGAGCCAGACCAGCCCTTTGAAAAAATCTGTATTTGTAATAGTTAATCATTATTGAGTCCTGACAACATCCTGCTTATGCCATGTGCTCCAGCTCCAAGCATATGTAGGTGAAAACTGCAAAACTGTTTCCATTTTCCATCTTTGCCCTGTTTGCTCCTTCTGCTGTGCCAGATTCTTCATACACCTTTGCATACCACAGACCATTCTGCCTTTCCTCCTACACACTCTTATTCCCCAAAGGACAGCTTAATCTAATCAAAGCAGTTAAGGATTAAAACAAGCATACCTTCCCGCTCTTTGACATGTTGGTCATGGACTAATGTACCCAGAGCAGGCTCACCATACCAACATGTGGGATCACCATGAACCCAGCACCAGACGTGAGCTAACGGGTTCTTTCTCAGCCTGGAAAGATGTGCACTCCCACAGGACTCAAATTCCAATCAGTCTTGGCTCAGGTCGAACCTCACCAAGGAGGAGCCACCCCTGCCCCAAATTCCCCTTGTCCATAGGTATGGACACCAGTGCTTTCCTCTGCTGGCCAACAGTAGGCTAGAATCACAGAATCATAGAATCATCTGGTTGGAAGAGACCTTAAAGATCATCGAGTCCAAACGTTACCCCTGTACTGCCAGGGTCTCTACACCATGTCCCTCAG
>NW_010434061.1:0-2613 GCF_000710305.1 Buceros rhinoceros silvestris | reverse complement strand
AGGTCTCTTACACTTCTGGTCACATCCATGGCCTGGCTTGGACATTTGCTTTGGTGCTGGACTTATAAAATCTGCCCCAAATGCTACCGACACCACAAACATTTCCTGAGCAGTTCTCCTGGACACACTTGGTGGGGAGCAGACAGAAATGTCACATCAAACTCTCGAGCACAGGACCTTGCATTGACAGTGTGGGGGATGGGGGATAAAGAGAAGGCCTAACACCTAGCGTGCTATGAACACCATTTTTCTTTTCCTGTGACCCACTGAAATGATACTTGAACAAGCCTAGGTTCCCTTGTTAACTCCAGAGTAGAAGATTCATCGGCAAAGTTCACAAAAGAGGAATAATTCTCCTCAAATGACTGAACGAGGTCATGAGAAATTTCGGGTCCCAGAGTTACATCAGATAAAAGAACATGCAGTAACATAACACCAGAGTAAAATTATAAAGTTTTCCCTTTTTTTTTATTTTCCTTGTGTGCTGTTCCACTGTATACATGCAACCAAATGCTTTAGCATAGTGAAAGAAAACTGTATATACATATAGATGATACATACTGGAAACAGTTATGTCATATCAAGATATTGCATTTTGTGAACGTGTCAAAGAAATTACATCCTTTTGTTAAATTTATTAATAAAAAAACCAGTCTTATCACCACTTTGTTGCACGTGTAAAGAAATCCCACACCCTTTAGCCCCAAAGGAATGAAAAAAAAAACCAAACCAAAACAACAACAAAAAAAAGGCATTCGAACAAAATAGGTCATGGGATCTTTTTTTTATTATTATTCACAAGTCATGTAAAACACCGTTCCTCTATGAAATATACATTCAGATATCCTCAAGAGCAAATTACCTTAATGATAGTACACCGTGTCCTTTGTAAACTGATATAGAATTTTAAATATTTTCCTTTTTTTCCTCTTTTCTTTTTAAATTGCTGCTTTTTTTTTCACGCTTTGGTTCCTGCAGGGAAATATATATAGATAGATAGATATTTAAAATAACTCCGAACAACTCTCCATTCTTTGCATATGTCGACTGAGCGACTAAATAGAGCTCGAGACACTTAAAACAACAACAAAATTACCATATTTACATTGCTTGGCTTCTGTTTAAACTCCTCACTAGTCACCTTTGTAACAAACATGCGATCGAGTTATTTTAATGATCCAATGTTAGTGCATTGCACAACTCCAAGTTTCAATTAAGTGTCGTGTGGTATTTGCTAAACTGTCGTTCTCCACAGGTATTTCCTGAAGAAAGTTTGTGAGCCAGAAGCCAGAAGGTTAGTTTCCTTTATGGATCTGTTTCTTTTACGACGCTGAAATTCACACTTTTTTCCGTTTTATTTTTAGTATTTAAATACGATTTGTCTCTGAAAAGATGGCAACGCATAGTCAGTTGTTATAAATAAAACGAGAGCTAATTAATTTTTTTTTCCAGTGATTGTTTCTTTACGATATATGGTGACTTCATACCTGATTTTTAAAAGCAAATAATTAAGTTTGTAATTCATTTAGTTCTTTTTTTCTCCTACTCCCTCCTTTCCCACATCCCCCAAAGAAACATTATTATACCCATCACTACATTCATATTACAACTGCTTGAGTTTGGCTTCGTGAAGGTGTAGGCATGTCATCCTCCCTTTAATTCTCTGTCTGTGTCCCTTAAATTCTCCTTACAGTCCCATGGGCAATGGAGCACTGCCCCTAACTTAGGCATTTTCTGCTAAGAAAGGACAAAAGATTATCCTCAGAGTTTATGTTCTGCAGTGGTCCTGGTTGGGTGAGCTCAATCTGGCAATCTCCAGACAGCTGTTCCGCAGCAGCACAGGGGCAAAGAAGGGACGAGGATGGGTAAGTCCGGGGATGGAGAGGTGCCGTCAGCGCCTGTGCCTGCCGAAAGCAGTAGCAGGGTGAGCCGCAGTGCCTGGAAAGGTAAGAGGTATGGATTTTGCACTCTGAGCTGAAGTGCACGTTTAGAAATGGATGCCACGTGTGTCAAAAACAAATCGATTCCAGTTGATATGTGTGTGTATATATATATACATACATAATCATTGAAGTCCCAGAATAAGTTTACATGTATGTAAAACCTTGGATTCTTCTAGTCCTGTCAGATACACACACCTCCTTCCTCCACGTAACCCCGTGGCTTGACCTTGTCAAAGGCAAAATCTGAATTTAATATCGTCTTGAAAAACGCTATAAGTTTTAAAGTAGTGGATTAGCAGAGTAATATTGTAATCGGTCCCTGTTAATTTTTTTTTCTTTCATTCTTCTGTTCTGAAACCATATTTTCACTTGGCGGTCGGTCAGATTGAGCATTCGGGAGAGCTGGAGGCGTTTCTCTTTGTTTATGTAGACACTGAAGAAGAATTCCCTTTCTAACTCTCTAATCTGGTATTTGGTGTATGGGCATCTCTTTTTACGGGTGCGTTGTCCACCTGTGGAGTGAAAAAAGGCAGAAGTGTTTCAGACCCAGCGGTGGCCGGCGGCGAGGGCTGAGGAGGGGTGAGGAAGATACTCAGGCAAAACACATTAATGTGGAAAAGACGCGTTTTGCCCGCTTCGGGGTCGATGTTGGCAGGTTTGAGGCTGGGCG
>NW_010434060.1:465-2479 GCF_000710305.1 Buceros rhinoceros silvestris | reverse complement strand
CTCCAAGCTGGCACCGCAAAACGGAGCGTCCAAAGCTGGATTGCTTGAAGAAATGCACCACAATGTAGGTAACAAAGGTGGGGATTACACCGACGGCAGAAATTCGGGATTTGTGGAGGCTGCATACCCCCCCAGAAGACTGCCTGTGATTAAAACTGGGAAGAAAACAAGGTGTGAGCACCTGCAGAAAGGGAATACCCTCGAATGAAGCTGAAGAGCTCGAAGCCTCGAAGAGCTGAAACAAACGGAGCCATCAGAACCAAGTCCCCTGCTGCCTCCCAGCAGCGTGCCAGCGCGTGAAGGCCACGCTTGGGCAGAACTGCAGCCTAGTGACAGTGCTTCTGTGACTAAGAACTCCTGGTTTTAGTCCGGCACCTGAGGAGGTCTTCGGACGTGCTCTGCAGTTCTGCTTGGCTGCGGTGTGGGACAACACAAGACTAATTCTTCAGCCACGTCTCATCTACCGTGGCAAATAGGATGAATTAAAAACACTCTCTAGGTCAGTGGGTCCTATAAATTACAAGTGTTGCGAGGGTTACTAACAAAAGAAATTGCAGGATATACTGGGTTCCATTTACAGCTCGCATAATGAAAGGAAGGATACTCACCTAGGAGTGAATTTTGCTCAGTGAACTCAAAGAGTAAGTAAATGCAAATAGCCTACACTGAGAATGTGAAAAATAAACAAAATATCATTTAATTTAATTTGAGCACCCGAGCAAGTAATTCACAAGTCTCTTTAATGTTTAGGAAGAAAAAGCCTTAGTTCAGTCTCTACAAATGGTTTTAGTTACTTCTGTGACTTTGCATCTCTTGAGGATAATCTACTCCTAATAAGGACAACTGCTTAGATTTATTACCCCACTGAGGTCTTGTTAAAGAGCTAACAAAAATCCTATTTAAATGAAAAGGACAAGAGAATCTTTAAAGTCAGTGTGGAGTTTAATTAAAACCTGAGACAGAATCCATGTCTTTATGCATAAGAAAAGCAAAAACAGATTTCAGAGCTGTTAAACTACATGTAATTGGCATAAATATCCATTGAGCCAAAGGAAAAAAAAAAAGTAGGCTACGTAAGGAAATTGGAATCTATTAATAAATGACAAATCTGATACATGTGCACAGAGCCATATTCTTGCATGCATTTTTTAATTTGCCTGATTTGCTAGGCGCATCTTAGAGCAAACAGGAGACACGCTAGCTGTTAAGTTGAACAAACCCGAAAGGGACAAAAAAAGACTGATTGAAATCAATGCATTAACATGCACCAGCATTTAAAAATGTTTCATAACGTTCCCAAAGAGAGCGTGTAAACTGCAGCAGCCTCAGTGCAAAACGGCTGTAATCTGCGTTCCCATGTAGTCGTTATTCACACATGGGAGTATACAGTTCCTACAGTCATTTTTCATGCATGAATAGTTTAAAACCCCAAATCACTGACGTAAATACACAAGGGGGACCTCCCTTTTGAAAGTTAACATCTTAGGAACTCTGAACGGGAATGTGCAGAGACGAGCCCGTGTGCTGACACAGCTCTCCTGTAGGGAAGGGTCTCTGTGCAGCCCCCCTGCAACCGCAGGTGCACCCGAGCCTTCCCCACGCTGCAGCTGCCACCCGCCACACAGCGCCCAGCTGCAGAGCCACCTCCAGCCGGGACAGGACAGAGCAGAGCCAAGCAGAGCCAAGCCAAGCCTTACCGCTTATCCCTTCCCCCCACCGGCGTGCAACTGGGGCCGCGAACGTAACGAAGAGAGATCAGCCCAACAGCTGCTTTGGACCGGTAGCTTCCTTTTCAGGAAATAATAAATTCTGAGACAAAAAAAAAAAAAAGCCCATAGCCTATTTCTGCGGTAAAGAAAAGGCACTTTTCTTTTTTCCACGATAAAGTATGGTGAGATGGCTGGGGGCAGGCAGACACACAGATGGGCTCTGTGCAGAGGCGCACGAAGACACCTCTATGCAGCAGCAGCAGCAGCAGCAGCGAGCGTAACACGGCAGCTGGAAAAGGAGGTGA
>NW_010434060.1:0-393 GCF_000710305.1 Buceros rhinoceros silvestris | reverse complement strand
ACCGTAACACGGCAGTTGGAAAAGGAGGTGACAAAATGGTGGCCCTGCCCTGCTGGCTGCCTCAGCGTGCACCTGATGGGCATAAATGACAAAGCAGCCAGTCATGAGGGAACTCCAGCTCTGAGGTGAGTCCCACGACACCCTCGTCTGGAAAAATCCCGAGGGCACGGTGTGCCAGCCTTCCCCCTGCAGCATGGCAGTCGTTTCACGCTCACGCCCGCCGGGACGCCGTTCAACCGGCAGTCAGTAGCCACCTCGTTTCTCGGGCTTTCCCCGTTTACAGTGACAGCTCTGGCTGGTGCTGCGGTGCCGTCAGCGCCTTTGCTTTCACGCTGCCTTTCTGCACAACTGCCCAGTACTTGGGGCCACTCTTACGCCCAGAGAAACCCGCCT
>NW_010434059.1:46933-55972 GCF_000710305.1 Buceros rhinoceros silvestris | reverse complement strand
CGCCCTCAGCCCCCTCGCAGCTCTCCTCCCGCGTCGCCGCTCTCCTCTGGCGGCGCTTCCCCCTTCTGTAAAGCTCCAGCGCTGGGAGTCCTGTCGTCTCCACCTGTGGTGGCGGGGGAGGGGGGGGCATGTGGCACATCCTTGGTGTTGGGGGTTGCTGGGGCTCGGCTCCGCCAGGCCGAGGAGACAAGCAAAGCCTTCTGGCCTTTTTATAGCAAAAGCAGCTAGCTCAGGAAGGCGAGGTCATGCTTGTCCCAAGCGCCCGGAGAGAGGGCAGCCACCTGCCGCCCTGGGGACCTGGAGCGGTGGCCCGGGAGGCTGTGGTGAGTGGGGGCTGATAATGCCGTTCTTCCTAGTTTAAAGGGATAAACTGACGCACTCGGGGTGCTTGCTGAGATTTCTGGGGGTGTTGGCACTGTTCAGTTAGTCTGCAGGGTAATAAGCTTCTGAGAGCTTCAGAGTTTCAGTGTCTGGGAGGAAATGGTTTCTCTTCCCTCTTGGCAGCATGTGACAGCAGCACTTACTCGGTTTCCTGCCTGTGTTGGTTGTTTTTTTTGCCTGTCCATAAACATGTACTTTCTCTGGGGCTAGTCTATACAAACAAGCATCCTCATTCCACCTTGACGTTGGATGTTACATCAGGCTAATTGAACTCATTCACAATGCTATGTAGAAGCAATGAAAACTGTTTGTTTTTTTTTTGTTACCTGTGCAGTTCATGTCAAGCTCGTATAAGCTGAGGCAGTTTTGACAGATTCATCTTCATGCAAGCATCAATATTTGTTCTGTTTATGCTAGTGCATCTCTGTATGGCTACAGGCCAATAGAAGTCCATTTGCTTTGGAACTGGAAGTTAAATTTTGGAGGGTTGGCTGCTTTTTTTTTTTTTTTTTTAGGGGGGAAGGAATGGTGGAAATAATCTTGGTAAAGGGAAGTTAAATGTTGGGGGGTTGGTTGCTTTTTTTTTTTTTTTTTTTGAGGAGAAAGGGAATGGTGGAAATAAACATTAAATTGCTGCTACTATTCTTAGCAAATTTGAGACATTTAAAGTGTTGGTACATTCCCACTGTTGAGCACCAGACCAGATAATCTGAAGTACTATTATGCAGTACAAAAGAAGTTTATGAACATACGCATGTAAAAGAAATATTAAGATAGTTTTACGGTAACAATGCACATCCTTACAGAAATGAGACATTTTCACAGACTTATACCGAAATAACTATGGTGATACAGTTCATAATCTTGCACGTATACAAGACAGTCAGTTTGAAGCCAGTGACTTAATTTCTGTTCTGAGTGGCCAGATGATTATAGTCTGGGAGAAAAAGGTAAGGTAGAGAGGAGGAAAACTTTACCTGTTGTCTAACAGTCACTGTTTCACAAAGCATATTGAAAACTGATAAATCTGGAATTATCAGAGTTAATAATGCACGAATTTAATTACTGTTCACCGCTGCACTGGTGCATGACAGCAACCAGTGGGGAAAACATACATATCACAAAGGAATATGCAACGTCTGAGGCTAAACTGTGAATTGTGTTAAATTATATCAGGGACTGGCTTATCACTTGCATATAATTTTTGAAGCATACGCTTTCTGCGGTCAATGTAAATTCCTCAGATGCAGTTTGGGTTCTTGAGAGGTGTTTTTTTTTTTTTAACCTACTGTGCAATTTTAAACTACTTGAAGAATGCTAACTTGTGCAGTCATGTAGGTCACTTTTCTGAGTTTGGGCATTAGGTGAACATCTTTATGTGATCATGAGCCACGAGGTACATAACTCATACCTTAGATAGTTAAGGAGAATATCAGGAATAATTCATATGACTCAACTGTGAAAAAGGCCATGTGGGGGAATCCTAGTTATTCTTCACCAGCCTTCCTGGTTCAATTTTTCTCATATCCAGAGTTTCACATTATCCAGTAAAATTTGTGCTAGTACATCTTTGCTGTCAGTTATATGAAGCATCTTAGTTTATCAGTCACTTGTCAAAAGGCATGAATTGGCTTTACTTGTGGAATGTCGTGCAGTTTCAGGCACGCTGTGGAAGAAGTTTGGGGGGCAAAGGCATTTGTAAAATAATTTCTCATTTTAGCATGATAGAATGATGCCAAACTATATTTAAAATCCATTTGAACTTGTTTTGAGACCAGATGTTTGAGGATATATAGAAGTAATCAGAAATCACTGTTACTGTGACTTAGTGTCTTTGTAGACTTGCCAGCATGTGGTTCGTTACTGCAGCTCATCTACTAGCCTGCTCCCATTGCAAAGGAGGAGTTAATGTCCTAGCGTGTATATTTTACATGGTCAGAGGGAAAAACACAGATTGTGCCCCAGAGAAAAGTAAATATATGAGTGTCAACAAAGTTAGTGAAGCTTTAAGATTCTAATACAAGCAGCTGACTTCAGTTCGTGCTTAACCTAGCCTGCCTGTTGCGCGTAACCTAAAACATCTGGTTGTCCCTGTCAAGACAGGGCCTAGAATCTATCTCGTATTTCCAATGCTGTTTATGCAACTTGGAAGGAAAAAGTCCTAGATTCTTTGATAGAAATGTAGTGGTACAGGAACCAAAAGAGGAACTAGTTTGAATCATTTTTCCTCCAGAGTTTGGAAAAACACAAGGCAGTGCTGGACAACTGTTGCTCTACTTCTAAGTACTGTGGCAGTGAATTACTGAGCAAGAGAGAACATTCCGAGTGAGTCCCAAAATAGAAGGCAGTTAAGTACGTAAGTCCGAGAGTTTAGCATTATATGGAATCCTGAGTTCAGCCCATGCCTTAAAATATCTGAATGCTATTTCTTCAGCCATTATTCTGTTAGCTTATTCTCTACTCTCAGTTAACATGCTAGAAAAGGAAACTGAATGAAAGGGATGTCAGGACCAGTGGCTAATGAGTTTATTTCTTCAGATTCTGCTGTTAAAGTCTTTGTCCCAAATAGTTGAGAATTCCAGTGTTCTGGGAAACCTTGTGAACCCTTGAGCGCAGTACAGAACTCCTTAGAAAAATATCCAGGTTACTGTAAACAAAACCTAGGTTATTTCTTAGAATAGGTCTAACTAGCCCTATAATTATCTATGGAAGAGCTTGCCTTCACTTGGTGATTCATATAGAAATGAGGATTGAGGAATGTGAAGAACACCAGATAGTTGTTAATTATTATATTATTGCACTTACTACCAGCAAGACTCTACCAGGAAAAAGTAAGTTTTTATTTAAACTTACGGTTAATCTTGCTTGTTTAAATTAGTGAGGTATTCTAGAAGAACAACAGTGTAGAGACATGCTTGGGTATGGGCTAAATGAAACTTGTGTAGGAAGAAATTAGGTACCGGTCTACTGTGTTAGTAGGTGAGTGGGGGCAGAGCAATACGAGGCCAGCCCACCACCGTTTTAGGCACAGATGAGACCTAGGAATCAGTGACCTTTTTTGATGGGTTGAGTAAAGATTATTTAATTTTGCAAGTAATATTGACACCTGTTAAGGGAAATCTTTCTCTCTCATAAAGAGGAAATGCTAAAATTCACAGTTTAAGTTTACTTTAGGATAGCATTTTCTTTAAGTTCTTTTACTTAGGAAAAAGGACAAGTGTGAAAAATAAAGGTAACCCCAACATTAGTTTAAAGAAAACAAAAACGAACACAACAGATTTTTAATAATTTAACTATTTATTCTTCGTGACTTCTAGTCATAACAGTGTTACTCTTGTATTCCCATGGATGTCCTTCTAGGTTGGATCCTCTGAAAACCTTATGAATTCCTGGAGCTACAAGGCACAGGGAAAATGAGATGAGAGAATATATATATATCTTTGCTGCCTTTGATTGTTTACTTCAGTCTGGAGGAGTACTTTAAATCTTCCTGCTTTGCTTCTTACATCATTGTGGGAGTAGGAGAAAGCTTTGCTTTAAGGAGCATCCAATAATGAGTCTTGCCATAGATTTAGAAAGATTGGGTTAAATGTTGAGATAAAAAATTAATATAATAATCCTTCTATATTAAAGAAAATGCTGAACAGAAAAAAAAATCAAAAGTATGGATAATTTTAATGTGTTTAGTTTGAGAATGTTGTTTCCCATCTTGAAAACTCCCTTCTTCCATAGTATTTCTCAGAAGTTAATTACCTGTCCTTCACTCAGATTTCTTAAAGGGAATTCCATGTGAGAAAAGGCTCCTGAGAGAGAGTATAAGGGCTCTCCGAGGCTCTTACTGATGTACCACTGACAGTGGACAAGATGATATGTCATAAACAGAAAACTAAAATGGCTGTGTAAGTTCATTTAGCTCTTGTGGTGCTTGTCAATTTTGCATATTCTTAAACTATTCCTTTATTAATCTTTTAATTACACAGCTAATCGTAAAACATTTGAGTGGATTACTGTGATGATCACAGCCCTGCTAGCAATTGCTGCTCATTTTCCAGTTAAAATTTGTCTTCTGAGTTTACATACTATTACCCAGGGCGAGGTTTAGCCATATTATCACCCAGCCAAGTGGGCAGATGCTGTTGGGAGTGGAGTGCAACAAACCTTATCTTACTGTTTTATTAATTCTGGACCCTGGGAAGTTTTGCAGTCCATGAGAAAAGTGTGCTCTAGGGGAAGGAGGTTCATTCCTGTTATTGCCGCCTGTTCTTCTTTTCCCTCATTCTCTTACAAGGGAGAATGTACTTTATGCCAGTTAATGTCAGTGGGATCTTGTGGAGAGAAGATGCCCTACCTGTGCGGAACCAGATGTAAGATCAGACCTAATTTCTTTAAAGGAGATCAACTTGGATTATTTGAAGTAATAACAAAATGCATTATGTCTTTACATTAAGGCTGTGATCCTACAAGTAGATCAACATGATGGATCTTTACACCTATGCTAAGTCCTGGTGATTCTAATTAAACTTGATTATAGGATCAAGCTTAACATACTCAGTGGTGTTTCTGCAATGAGCTCTGCACAGATGGACTCTTGTGATTTCATTGAATCCACTGAAGGGAATAATGCTTGGGGCAGCACTGGTGACATCGAGGCCTTATTTTCTAAGAACATAGGTAAGAGATCAGTACAAGCAGGAAAACTATAGCTTTGGGTAGTTTCTGGTCTCATTGCTTTATTTCTGTCAATTGCAACCCCATTAGTTCAAATGGTGGCTGATCTAAAGTACATCAGTTCAGTCAAAAAAAAGGCAAGATGCGTTCAAGAGTGATTCAAAACACATTATCCAGTTATGAAGAAGATTGACTTTCTGAAGAAATGTAGACCTACTGTTTGCTGTGACCTAACGTTGTTGTGAATAGACATTAAGACATTGGAACTCTGGAGATGATTGAAGGTTTTTCACATGCAGCGTTAGGATGTGCAATTTTTTATGGTTCTAGAAAATCAAATTCCTACAAAGGTTTTGCAAATATAAAACAAACAAAGAGCTTGAGAGTTGCAACATAGCTGAAGTCCCATTCTGCATTTGGAGGAAAGGGAAAGGTATTGCAAAGGATGTGTGAGACATGGGCATCTCGAGAAGTCTTTGTTAAGTATGAGATCTGTGCCTGAAAGTCTGCTGCAGGGATGTCTCTGTTGCATACTTCTAGGGTGGGATTTGACCTGTCTTTCGAAAGCCTGTTGGTGCCGGCAATAACAGGCTGCAGATTTGGTAGCAGCTCCTACCAGGGTGTGCAAAAGGCAGAAGGTTTTGTCCATTCCCTGCATCACGGTACTGACAGACTGGACTGACTGTGTTGTGTTGTGGAAGTTGATGTGTGACTTGTGAACTTCTGGTTGTCCTCAATCAATTTTAATTTGCTGTTTTGAAATCCACAGCAAAGACTAGCAGAAACAGGAAATAAGTCCTTTCCCTGAAAACATGCAGCTGCAATGATCATGTAGTGTCTGTACATAAAAAAAATTTCTTCAGCTCTAATTTGCTTGTGGACATTATAAACAACTGTACCAAATGATCCTGAAATAGGTTTCATGAGACGCTCAGTCTTAGATGGTAATGATTAACTCGATGGCTGTTCTTTCTCTCCATGTCTTTATCTCCTCTCAGAGACTGTAGCCTGCCTATGTAACTCTGTCAGGGATTGGAGTCCTAAGTAGTTATTAACTTGTACTTAGCATGCAACGACTCTGAATTAAAAGGACAGATCTATCATCATCTAATGAACACTTGAAACAAGAGAGTTACTGGGCAGGTTTATAGCTAGCTCTAATTGCATTCTCCTTCCTCTGCTGGGACTGACATCCCCAGGAGATAAGAGACCTTAACAGCTCTTGGAAAAAAATGACAATTGCATCAAACAATATCAAGAGAAAGACACTTCCAAAAATGTTAGAGCTGATAGCAAATATGTGCTCTTCTGTCTTCCTTCTCCTGACTCCCCATCTTCTTCCACCCCTTTTTTAATTCTTATGCTATGGCAGACAAACTTGCTCTGGTGTAATTGAGAGCAGCTTCACATTGCTTTGATTCACCTTCTACTGCTTTTGAACCATGTGGTTCAGAGATGGCTTGTTGCAGTGTATACCACTTAATAAACTGTTCTTTAAGCATTAAGTGAAGGAGTCTCTCTTTGTCTTTTTTCTTTCTTCTTTCTTTTCTTTTCTTTTTTCTTTCTATTTCCTGACCCTTTGTAGTGGAATGGTCATAATAGGGATGAGCACGGAAGTCAATCACCTATATTCTGTTTGGGATACCTTTTTATCTAGCTCTACCTGAAACTTTTATGCATCTTCAGGATGTTCAAAGTCATTTTCTCTTGTGTGAATAAATGCTGACATTCTCACTTGCCTGAAAATACACACAATGTAGAAAGCTTAGGTGAGATTTCTGTTCTGGAGAATAGATGCAAAGTTAATTGTGGAGTGACTCTTCTGACTGAAAAGTGAAATGATTTGGTATCTGAAAGAGCAACAACAATGAAATTATTGTGCTTCTCTTAATTTGCTTAGAGACAGAGATACTTGTGATTTTTTTTTTAAGTGTAATACCTTTTCTTGTAAACAGTTAATGTTATGGTTTAGCTTTTTTTTTATGTTATGGAGAAAACACTGAATGTCTAAAGAACTAAACTGAATGTCTAAAGGACTAAACTGAATTAATTTGGGTTAAGTATCTTGAAACACAGTGAAAGGTATTCACTGAAATCCCACACTGTCAGTATGGCCTAGGATTTGAACCCCTTATTGTAATCATGTAATGGAATATTCTAGAAGAAATATATAATAATTTCAAGTTGATTTCTGCCTAACAGGTAGTTTGCAGTTAGTGAACTTGTTTTTTCTTTGTAAGAAAAATGAGGCTAGAAGCTACTGAATAATGTGTGGAGTCTGGCTCTGTTTTCTGTATCTGTGCTGTCAAGGAGCAGTCAGCCAGATGCAAACGCTGAGGTGGAGTTAATGGTGGAGAGGGCTGAAGTGTACTGGCTTGATATTTGAAATGTGATAACCTGGATTTTCTTTACATTCATTTACCTTTTTGCTGCAGTGTTGACATGTTAGCTTTAATGAAGGCAACTTTTACAGAAGTGTTAGAAATGTCTCTAACTAATGGAATACCCTACTCAGCATGCTCTCATTCTTTCCCTCTCGTCTTGTTCTTTGCTTTCTGCTGTCTGTCCCTTACACACACCACATGATTCCCACCTCTCTACCCCTTACTGGATGTAGTGCAGTGATGGAGCAAAGCATGGAAATGAAGTGTATTAATCTAAAAATAATAAAGTTTACCCTCCTCCTGTCTTACGTTCTTTCTCTCCATGCTGAGATCCATCTAGTAGTCCAGTCTTGAACTGCAGTATCCTTAAAGACTATTTGGTTGAGGTAGGAGAGCTTAGCTTAATTGGACCTGAGCTGAATGTGGTTATAATAATGATGGAGATTATGGTGACATATCAATGATATGTCCTCAGTATCTTTGGAACCATGGCTGAATTCTATAGGACAGAAGTGCATAATGCAGAGTTGCATAACCAGCTTGATATTTGTTTTTTTAATTAATCGTGATATACAATAGTAATGATTATTAGAAGAAAAAGCCACATTTAGACATTAAAAGCATGTATTTTTACCATGGACTTAACCACAACAGTAAATCCAGTCGTTATTTGCGCCTGCTATGCAGGTAGAAGTTGATTAAACGTTAGAAAAGTGCAATAATAGGCAGGGTAATAAAGATGTATGCTGTATTATGAGGCATGCAGCCCTGAGCTACAGCAGAAGGTAGTATTATAACTTGTTTTCGTAATATTCAGATTACCAAATCATACTTCAAAATTACAAATATTTCCTAAGTATACTACAACAGAGGTCATTTAAAAGAAAAAGGTAAAGCTGAGGTCAGTTGGGGGTTGCCATTCACAGGCAACTGATACTGCTTCCCCTTTTCCCAGCAAATCCAGTATTTAAGAAGGATTGTAAGACCCATCTAATCATTGAGGATTTACTTCCTCTGGTGTCTTAGAGCTGCGTTCAGCAACAACAGTGTTGTTTATGTTTTTTAAACAAACACTTCACCTTTACAAGGTACAGATGGATATTATCAGAAAATATTTTGGATAGCAACAACTGTAAATTGTTGAAATTACTTTATCAACAATTACTAATTGTTTGAAATTTACATTTGAAATTTAGGTAGACATAGGTTCAACTTTTGGTCTTGCACTGACAGAAGACACTGTACTTATACAGGGATCTTAAGTACAACTGATGTAAATTGGGACTCAGGCTAATGAGGTTGAGCCTCTTTTTCTCATGTGCCAGTACAAAATCTTCTTAAATTTCTGTTTTGATACTAAAATACAGAAGAATTCTAAATATGTAATAGTTAGGCTAAGTTTCAGGGTAGGCTTAAGGCTTCTAGTTTTGAATAACCTTGCTGGCAAGAAGTTCTGGTGTCTGCAGTGAATGGAGAGCATAATACTTTGATAAATTGCTTAGTATTTCTTAATGTTTCTGAAGATTATGTGGTGTAGATTGGTGGATAAATTAAATTAAGAGTTTAACTGAAGTTCTTCAGAATTGCAGCTTATCTCACACTCTTT
>NW_010434059.1:0-46838 GCF_000710305.1 Buceros rhinoceros silvestris | reverse complement strand
TCCAGTCTTTGCTGTAATACTGGTAAAATATAGAAACATTTGTTGTGTTTTTTTTATATATGCAACTTTTTTCTTGCTTGCGTAATCTACAAGGACACAGTATTTGTAAGTGTTCTTAGCATAAAAGGGGGAGAGAAAAAAAAGAAGTAAATTTTGAAGTGGGAAAGGAGCATTAGTGAAACACCTGAAGCTTCAAGAGACTTTTCTTTATAAATGGAAATTTTAATATTAAATTGCTCCATCTAGTGGCAAACTGCTAAAACTGATAATTATTCTTTAGTGATTATTATCCTTCAGTAATGATTATTCCTTTTAAGAATTTATGACCGAATTCTTCTTTTCCATGGGAAGACCTCTGCCAAGGGAACTCCACTTGTGACATGGTACAAACCTTGATTTTTCCTTCCAGTTAATTCTGTGGATTTTTACTGCTTACTTCAATGGAGGCAAGCCTTATGTGTCTGAGTCTCTGAACTGCTTTTGAGAACTTGCTCATAATGCCTTGACACCTTTGGTTTGAATTCTCCTTAAGGCTGAGAGGGAAAATGGAGAAGCTGCATTGCATAAATAATTAATACAATAAAGATGAAGTCTCTGATTCTTTGGCAAAGTTAAAATACGCAGTGTATCATGTACTAAGTACAGCCTACTGAGATGCATTTTGCGTTCTAACATGAGATAAATTCTGAGATTGTTTCCTTCAAGCCTTAACTGGCATTGATACTGTACTTTTCATAATAACAACTAATTGAATGAATTGTTAATGTCAAGATATTTTGTGAGAAATTGGAATTCTTATGCCAATCAAGATAAAACCCCTGTGTTTCTCAGTCATATGAAAACTGGGAGAAAACTCAAAAGCGAAATGTTCAAGGAAAGGTTTGATTCCGACATCTCTGATGCCTTCTTCCTTTGCACACCAAAAAAAGACATTCTGACAAAAAAAAAAAAGGGGGAGCTGTTGAGGAGGTTCAAATATTTCCTGCTGCCCACTGCTGTGATCCCTCGTGCAGCTGACTTTAAAGGGAACTCAGGTGTTTAACAATGCAAGATCATAGAATAACGAATCAGTTTCAGGGTGGTTGTGTGCTATTCTTTTGTTTTTCTGAATAGAGCCCAAAACTACAGCCAGCAGCTGAAGTTCTGCAGAAAACCAAAAATATTTAAAAATTAAAAGCAAGGATAAGGAAAAGAACTAAAATACTTTAAAACAAAATTTTAAGTGTTAGATTAAAAAGTCTTGAGAACATAACAGATGCACTGGACTTGCTGACTCCCTATCCTTTACTCTTGTCATTCATTTTTCAATTTTGGTTAATCTTCTACATAAATAATGTATACACCTTTAATTTTCTGGTGGATTAATTCTCACTTCTCAGTCTATGTCTGATTACTCCTTTTTGATGAAGAAAGTGCTCTATAACACTAGAAGAGTTGTATTTTATTCCAAGACTACTGTTGTTATTATTCGCTTGAATAATGGAATGTAAACCTGGTAGTGCACTTTTCCAGGCTTCCTCTCCCCAGTTAGGTTGGTCACTTAAAGCTTCATATCACTGTTCCTATCTGCCTTTGCCAGGCAAATGAACCATTAAATACCACAATTGTATAACCTTCCTACGTGCTAGTTAAGGTTTCTTCGCAGCATGCATTTTAATCTCAGCTTGTTATACTTTCGTCTGAACTTGCAGTGTTTGAAATACAAGGTACGGCATCTTAGATAATAGTGCATGAACAAATACTATTGCTGTGAATTGGAACGGTGCTTTTTATCTGCTTTTCATAGCTGAGGCCTTCTCAGGCAATAAAAGCTAAGTTAGGTGTCCCCCATCTCTGTCTTTTTCTAATGCCTGGTGGATTTTGGGTTATTTTTTCTGAAGAATGTAGCTTCTGCAGATAACTTTTATCAGTGTTGCTGTGGTTGAGTTCCTTCCGTGGTACCGGCATCTACAGGAGTACTGTCAGAAAACTCAACAAAAAGCCTTGGCCTTTGCACCCCCTTCTGTTGGACTGGGGAAGCTGAGCTCTATTAGTGACTTTTTTAAACTAGTCACTTTCAAGGTTCAAGGCAAGGTGGGAGCTACTAAAGGATTTGCAAAACTGAGAAAAGAGACTGCTGCTTGAATAATTACATTGTTTAGATTATACGTCCTAAAGACAGTTGAGTCTGCAATAGTGTCTTTCATCCAGTTTGTCACTTGAAATTATGTGATCCCTTTACACCTACCTTACATGAATTTGGTAAGTATTGCTAATTCAGGTATATATCCTGTCACTGAAAACTTGTTTGACGTACACAATTGCATGTTTTTAGTATTTCTGAATGCAGTTTTCAATAGGAAGTGAGAGTAATTTAGAAGGACTCCTCTAACAACTAGTTGGAAACAAATTAAATGCCTGTTGTAATTTTGAGAGGGATTAGGTTCTTGCCCTAATTGCTTTGGCATTTTTGTAGTTCAGTCAGCTTTACCCCCGCCCAAACCACCTTTCTTACATTTTTTACTGAGTATGATACTCCAGCTGCTGTGGTGTTTCCATAGCTGGCCTCCTCTAAGCTAACTGAAGATGACTGATTTTCGAGAAGTAAACAATGTCCTTTTCACTGGTGTGTATTGTGAACAAAGAAAACCACTATGTGAGTTCTTGGCTTATATATATTTCCATACTGACAGATAAATAACATTATACTCAATTTTTCTACTCAGGTTTGTTTGGTTTTGTTTTTTAACCTCTGATACTGTGTGGTCTTCAGGAATAATTTCAGACCCAGTATTGTAGTTAATCTGAAATGATTTCCATTACATCTCTTTTGTAAGTGCAGAACAGATCATGGACTATTTTGGTGCTCCTTTCCAGATTCACTGCTACCAAAGCAGAATTCCACATTGAAAGGCAAGCTCTCCATGTCCACACTCACATTTCCATGAAATTATGAATCAGAGCTTTAGAAGCAGAAAATCTGAGCCAGAATAAAGCATTGTTATTCTGGAACGGGTAGAATCACATGGTATTCCATTAACATACCTATGAATCCACATGTAGAAGTCTTGAATTTCTCTGCTCCCTTGTGAAGATAAAAAAGACTGCTCAAGTAAGAGCAGAAAAGGGGCATTTCACTTGGCTTTTGCCAAGACTTCTCAAACTTCCTGTTTTTATTGCTAATGTGAGCTTCCCACAGTTTCATTAACTAGGCTGTTCATAGCATCCTATTTTCTTTAGCAGATTTCTATCAATCACAGCAGTTATTGTCAGACTTGACAGATGGGCAGCTGGAGATAGGAACCAGGCATAGTAGGAAAAAATTTAGGTGTTTAAGGACCTTATCTTTTTAAATTGCTTTTCCCTCTTTTTTTTTCTTCCTTTTTTTTTCCTCCTCTGAACTGAATTTTGTCTTAAGTAGAAATGTGGGGTTTGAGTTTTCCCCCCATTCTGTTAGTAGGAGATGGGTTACATTATGCAAGCTGATTTGGAACAGGAAAGAACAAGGAATTCCAGTGGAGGCAAACATCCACTAGAAGTAGTGTATTTCAGTCTACTTTCTAGGTTTAGCATTACTCTTGTATGTTTGAGTGTAGGATTGGACACTGTGAATGGCTCATTGTGGACTGTAGAGGTGTGTTGCGTACTAGTGTGCATGGGGGAGTTAAGTTTCTTGGGAAATGTAGCAACATTTGGGGTTGGTTTGGTTTTGGTTTTGTGGATTTTTTTTTCGTTCTGTCACTTGTGGAAGCCTGAATTTACTTTTTTCTGTGGAAGCTCTTTCAAAGAGGAAATTTGTGAGCTAAGCATGTACTAAGCATGAAGATCATGGAAGTTTGAAGTGACTATGCTATAGAAAGTATCCAAATCTCTGGACAAGGTACTGACCAACTTGAATTAAAATAATTTACTGTTTATGTTGTAACACATATGTGTGTGTGCTAGAGAGGGGGAGAAGCTGGTGCTTAAAGAAAGGTTTGTCATCAGCTTTGTCAGGTGAAGCTCCAACAGACGAAAAGGATGTGCTTCTGAAGTGTACAGGTCCTATTCCACTTTTCTGGAACAAGCCTATCTGTGGTGCCCACAATGTGCAAGAGATGGGATTTAACCTCTGATTAGAGGCCCAGAAAGGGTCTCTGTTGGAACTGAGGCAGAGAAATTCCTACAGATACAACTGTATATGTATGAGTAAATCTTCTGCAAACCAAAGTTAGAAGTTGGGAAATACTGTATTTGAACAATTTAGGAGTCTGGAAGGCTGATGAATCTGGATCATATGATCTTGCATCTGTTAACAGGTAACAGTCTTGTGATGCATTACAACAATGTACCAGGAGGCAGTATAGAGCCAAGCAAGGCTAAACGAAATGCACCTAACTCGCTGAGAAACAGAAACAACGCCTGTGGATTTCTAGCAATGAGATTGTTTCCTGATACTAATGAAAGAACACTTGGGTCACGTTGCTCAGATAGTAGGTTTACCACTTGTATGAAGATAATGGAAAATTATGGACTCTGAGGTCTCTGAAAACAGATATCCCATGCTTTTCTGTCTTGGAAAAAACCTGAAGGCTTGGCAAAAATGAATAAGAATTAGTTTGCTGAAAAGAAATTTGGGAAGGCTGAGAGAGGGAAGCTGGGAAAATCACCAGCACATCTGTTAAACTTTGATTCTAGGACTGAAGAATGACTTGCTCTATTACTTAAGTCTCTTGGAGAAGAACAGTGTGATAAATAACAATCCAAGTGGATCAGTTCAATTAGTCATATCATCTTGCTTGGTTTCTTTGATTGGATAGCTAAGTATTAAAGGGATGTAGTAAAGATTGCAATTTCTGTTTCTTTTTATTCAGAAAGTACAGTAGGGAATCTGCTTAGCAGAAGGCTTTGACAACAGCATGCAAGCAAAGGAGACTGAACTGCAGCACTCAGTGTCTTGCCAGTGCAGAGTCCTCTGTATGAATTGAGTAAAACCAGTTTATTGGCCTGAGTATCTAAACAGCATATATATAGTAATTCTAATGTTTTTTGAGGCCTGTCCCTATGCACATATCCTTTAAAGGTGGTACTATCATATGGCATTCTTGTGTGATTGGCCAATTATTTGGATATTTTATCCATGAAGTCTTCTTTTAAGGTAGGGCTGCAGATAACTTTTCTGTTTGTTCTGAAATTCCCAAACATCTAAAGGTTGTAGAATATTGTAACCCAAAGCATGGAATCCCATAAAAAAGAACTTCAATCACAATGCACCTTTTGATGCTTAGCATTGAATTACTATCCCACAGAAAGTCAATTCTGCCCAAGAAAATAACCTGATTGCTTATCAACTTCAGAAAAGTTCAGGAGCAGCTCCTTAGCATAACATAAGTAAAAACAGAATCAGGTTTGTATTTCTAGAAAGTTCATTTGTAGATGTCATCTGAAACACCAAGAGTGGTTGTTTTCTGTTTCACCTTGTGGACAGAGATTAAGAAGATAAGACTTTCCTCCTGATAGTGAGTTCTCTGAAGGCAACTAAATTGTAATAAAAAATGCCAAACTTTTGGGGCATCAATTAGAAACTTAGCCCCAAGCATGGGAATAACTCTCCAAATGAAGAAACAACCTTCCTATCTCTGCAGAGTAGTCCACCTCATATAGTTTTTTAATAACCATTATTGTGAAGACTCACATGCCCAAAGTGCCGTTGCTTTCTATTTTTCATACCTTTCTATTCTTAACAGGAGATCTGAGCATTCAATCATTTTTCTTGTGTTGATTTGGTGTCAATTTTGTTAGTAAGTGGAACAAACTTCCTTAATCAACTCTGCAAAGCAGAAAGATGGATGGAACCTGCTTTACAGAACTGTTTCCAGAGATAGTGGAAAGTACTCTGTGGAGGTTTCTGTAAATTTAAACTACTGAGTTGGCAGACTTGGCCCCTCTCTTCCAACGCAGGATGGGGAATACAAGTTTTTTCGCTCCTGCTTTAGCCACAGATTGTCTCACTGATGACTGAATGAGTAGATGCAAGGATAAAGGAGGTGGCTGAATTACTATGCTCATTTCATCTTCTTTTTAACTATTGAATTTCAGAAATCGTGCCAACTAGAATAAATTGTAACTGCAGTTTTGGCATTATTATTATTATTAATTCATTAATATAAATTAATTTCACAGCTGAATTGAATTCTGTATAAAGGCTGTCTCACTGGTTCTAATTCTGCTGGATTTACTTGGATGGAAGTCCTGTTGAAGTCCCCATAAGAACTCTAGGATCAGCATTTAGTATTTGCCTCAGTTCAGTAATTGTTTTCGTTTATGCTTCCTGTAGAGCACTCTGACAAGCAAGGAATGAACAGCTTATCTTATCAAGATTTATAGTCAATGCTTCTGTAGTCTTGTGAAGAAGACATCTGCTGTGCAAATAGCAAGGTTAAAGTGATTGCACATGAAGTAAATACAAACTTCAGCTAGTATTTCATCCTGAAAACCAGTCTGAACAATACGTAGATAACTTCACATAATGGAAGCCCTTTCATAATGTTGACCTATATACAGTTTTGTCAAATCCAAGGTCAGATAGAATTTAAAAAATAAGCTTTATTTAAACTTCTGTAACCATGATTCCACATTTGTAAGCATCGTCTTTAATAAAAAAATAGTACTACTGTTTGATGTTTTTTTTTTTTAATTCTTCTATAAGTCTCAGGGTTTGATCAGTTGTAACAGAAAAGAAAATATCTATTTGTTTAGGAAATGTCTTCTAAACCATTTCAGCCTCAGAAAAAGGAGTTAATTTCAAATTGATTAATGTGCTGTAAGTATCTGGAATTGCTTGGTCCAATCAGTTTGCTGCTTTCTCATCTCTCTGAAAAATCAAGTGAAGCATCTCTGAAGATTCCTGATTGATGCTGTCAGCTTTGCACTGATATGACTGTCCATTTCAGGAAATGTTCAAAGTGGGGCAATAATTTTCAATCTATTTTCAAGTATGCTGCAGTGAAATTCTTCTACCGGATTATAAAAAGTCCATTTCCCAAAGAACTATGTGGTTTTTTTGTGTGGTGCGTTTGTGGGTGGGAGCTTTTACGTGTGTATCTTTATAAATATGCATGAGAGAATGATGTATTGGTGATATTGCCTACTTCTCTTGTACCATGCCAAATTGCATTTTTAAAAATCCGTAACCCATAGAGCCTATTTCTTTTACATGTAAGCTCTGATTACTTTATCTTCTTGGGAACCATATGTAACTTGCTTTCATTTCATAATGTATGCACAAATTTTCCAAATCTTGCTGCAGAATTCCTTGAGACCAACTCCGGTAATTCATTGGTAAGAATGTTAATGTACAGGAAACTGTAACAAAGAAGATTATTTTCCTTCTGAAAAGGGAATTTGGACAAGATAGTATTGTTAATTCCTATATTTGTTTTTCTCAGCTTGCAAGGAAGGCAGGAATTACCTTGAATTATGAAACTCCAAAGTCATGTGTGGATATGATTTGGCCAAAGGAAGTTCATGCACTTAAGCTGCATGAAACTGTATAAAAATCTTACTGCTGATTTGGTTACTTTATAAAAAGCATTCAGTGAACAAATAACTGTTACTCAACAACATAAAAATACAGCAAGAGGAGCATAGCCTTTTGTATCCGTAGGCTGTATATGCAAACTCTGCAGGAGATCTTGGGCTGTGATAGAGGTGGAAATGTGGAATAACTCTAAAAAAATCTCTCAGGAACCCCAACCCCTTCCAGTCCATAGCAGAATGGCTCACTGCTTGCCATGCTGTCACTGGCTGCTGGCCAGCACCAGTGCTCTGTGACCCCTTCTGACGCAGCTCAGAGGGCATGAAGGATGAGTTAATGATGCTTCAGGCAGCATTAGTGAATCAAATTTTAAATGTGGATTCTCTCCCACAGTGGTGTGGGAAGGTCCATGACTCTGAGCGGAAGGAACCAGGGAAGAGAAACCTTTGCTTATATGTAGATTTCATGTAGGTGAATAGGAGGTACCTTTTTCTTCCTATCACCTCCATAAATAGCATTGTTAGTGTCTTTTCTTGCCAGAGCAGGAGAAAAGAAATAACTGAGTTTATTAGTATATTATATTGCCATGTTTTGTGTATAATAGCTTGTGTGTGAACTCTCAAAGCTGCCTGAAATACAATTATCAGCGTTATTCTGTTTTATTCTTAATCTCAAATCCACTGGAATATCCTGACTCAAGGAAAATAAAACCAAAACATTCCACATTTAAGCCTGTACTTAACTTCTGTTTGCTCTAATGAGGTTAAAATACACTTATAAATTCTAATATGCTTAAGTATTCTCACTTAAAGTACTTTGGAAATATTATTTGAGAATATTAATTCTAAAAAATAGAATGCTGACTCCTTAAAAATTCATTGAACATGTTTTGTAAAAAGTATTCTGCTGTCTTCTGAGAGCAAAATAAGTCTGTCTTGAAAATGTGGAAGTGAAGCACAAACACGATGAAACTAGTCGTAGGATCATTGTGATGTAGCTTGTGAAAATTAATTAAATAAGGTGCCCTAATGATAATGATTTACTAAAATTTTTTATTTTAACTAGCTGAACCAATGACACAAGTGAATATTCTTTTGCAGTATAAAACTGCTAAATTGTGTTCCCTTCAGTCTCTATTTGCTTGCTTATTGCTGCAGTGAAATAGGCAAAGCAGTTGCATAACCAAGTCTTTATTGTATTGATGTAATTTGCATGTTTTTGTTATTGTTTCAGAACCATTACAAATTGTTATGAATAATGCTTATATTCATGCTGGATGGATGATTGAAACTGCCAAGTGAATTTTTCCAAGATATTTTGGGGTTTGTGATAAGGAAGTATCCAAAGACACTTTAGTTTTGTCTGTTATAAAGTGAAGGATATTTTCCTCTCACTTGAATTTCAGTATATGCAGCCTTACTCTTTTATTTGCCAAGGTGATTTTGTGCCACAAAACCTATCAGTAGGCTGTATCCTGAACACTTTCCTTCCTCTGAGCATTACTTGCACAGAATTGTTATTACTTGTATGAGCAGTGCCATTGTTTTCAACTTGACTACATTTACAGGGATGTACTCTCTGTAAACGTGGCCCACTGAGGCCTGCTGCAGCTCCGTTAATGTAAAAGGAAAAAGCTTTTGCTGGATTCACTGAAAGGTGAACTAGGCTTACAGAGGGCACTGATTAAGGTCCACCGTGCTGTTTGAAAATTATCCTTCAGAAAGAAAGGCATAATCAATAAAAATAAATATGGGGTTTTTTCATTTTAGAAATGAGGGGAATGGCAGTGCTTTGCCTAATAAGGTTGGTGCTGGGAAGAGGGGCTCTGGTCTAACTCTAATCCTATTCTGAGGCTTGATTATCAAAGGCTGTTCCACTGCCTTGTGCTAATATCAGGTCAGTTTTTGTAGAACAGAGCCCCACAATCAAGTACTCCACTCCAGTTCTGTCTTTGTGACTAGATGTTTTAAACCAAGTTCATGAGACTCCAAAAAAATTCTGCCTCCAGTTTCAGGCGTTACTTTCTTGTGGATTATAACAAAAGATAGTAATTTTCAGTGTTAAAGTGCTTGCAATTCTTCATTCAATCTTCATTTAGAGAATGCTTTGGAGTTCAGCTAGGGCTCTTTTTCTTTTTTTTTTTTTTTTTTTTTTTTTTTTTTTTTTTTTTTTTTTTTTTTTTTCCATGTGATACTGTGTGGCACTGTTTTTCTCCCAGTGCCTGGGTCAGAATCCATTCCTTTTTTCTAGGAAAGGAAGGAGAATTCATTCAGCCTGAAAGTGTCCTCTTTTTTTAAATTTTTTTTAATTAGACCTGGAAATGTTTTGCATGGCATTGTAGCTCTTCTTGAAGTTTTTTTTGCTTCTTTTTGTTGTGCAAATTGACATGCTGGGTCTGAGCTTGTATTTTGTAGTGTTTGCCTTTGGTCGGCACTGTGTCAACACAAAACTTTAAAAACTTTAAAACACTGACTTTAGGAGAGGGGAAAGGCTGAAAGATTGGCAATAAATCTCTTAATTTAAAAATTATAACAGCAGTCTTATATACAGTTTATATTAGCACATCTATTAGCAGCGAACCACCTTCTCTCAGGAAGTGCATCTTCCAGACTTCCTGGAGTAGATGAAATATTTCCCGTAAGAAATTATAGCGGTTGCTCCCTGGAGAGTCAGTGAGCTTTGCCACCTCCTCCTTCTTTAAATGTCCTGTGCCCTTTCATTTGATATAAGGAGTTCCTGTGCTCAGTTGGCAAGAAGACAGATTATAGCAGGGACTAGTCAGTGTCCTGAGAAACATGTAATGAGCTGTAATGACATGTAACAGCCTGCAGAATTCTGGAAAGGATAAAGGCGAGACAAAGACAGTTTTCTCAAAGTAGTCTCATTAGCCTGTGAACCAGGGTTAAGAGATAAGAGAATTCTTGATCATAGACTGGAACCTGCTTCTTGTGTTTATTGGAAACTTGTTTTTCTAAAGATTATAGAGTGTGTTTTGAAGGAGTCTGATAGCTAAGCTGTAATAACCTGTCCTGTCTTTATTTTCCATCATTACTGCTTGCAGACTCTGAACTGCATCCCAAATGATAGTTCCATAAGACAGTAACTAGGAATATCTGAATCTAATGAGAATTTCTAATAAGTTTTGATTCCAGAATCCTTGCCTCAATAATCCTCGGAAATCATCCTATCAATTCACCCTAGGCAGTGCAACCAGAACTGGGTATTAGTGCCCATCTTTGCCAAAAGCTTTTCTCATGTGACTCTTAAGATTAAATACAAAGTCGGTAGGGCGGTAGGTCCTGGGTAACAATTATACTTTCCCTCTTGAAAATATGTTTTGGAAGGAATCGTTCCATTATTTTTATCACTATATAAGAATAGGGAATATAATTTTGTGAGATTTCTTAAATAGTTGGAAAACACTTTTCTTCTGGAAAAGAGGAAGTGTGTAGGCATGTAGGGGTGGGAGGGAGAGGGTAGGGTGCTCAATAGTTCCTACCACAGTACAAACTATGCAGGAACAGAGCTATCAGCAAACTGGAAAATAGGAATCAGCTTTGTTTCTAAGGAAAACAACTCCCAAGAGGAAGCAAAAGTCCATATGTAATACCATAACTGCTGATGTGCTGTTCAGCTTTGTTTCCCAGAGCACAATGAAAGTGCAGTGTATTTTGTTTCTTAAAGAGGCACCAATGAAATTATGGAAATTCTCATATATAAAATTTAATACAGAGCATTTACTAACATTAGTGACCTGCAGTGTGTATTTTCCTGAGTTGTTCATCTGCAGAGGGGAAAGTGGTAATAGAAGAAATCTCTTACAATATGGACTGAAGGGGTATCATAGCATCCTCTTAGTCAGACCCTCTCCTTCAACACAGAATCAGCTAAGCCTATGACATGCCAGACAGAGAATTAACACTATTGAAGAGTTTACAGTTTCTGTAGCAAAGTTCAGTGTTTAACTAGCCTTACCTCAGTGCCCAGCTACCCTTATCTAACCCATGCTTATAGACCTATATTTTTCTTGTGTGTTGATTGTCCAGATTAGAAAGGGTCCAACACTTTGAACTGTGGGTCCCTTATTTCCGTCAGTTGAAAGGTGCTGATGCACTCATCTTGCCTACACTGGAAAGGCTGGAATGAATGTTCTGTTCTTGCAGAGCCTGGTGGGTGGGCACATGATGAAACTCTCTGACTTCCTTCCACCGAGGAGACTTAAGCAGTAAGGTGGAGGTGCTTGTGCCACATGTGCGACGTGGTCAGGGAAGCCAGGCTTTAGCTGATGTGAAGCTTTTGCCCCTGTAGATACACCAAATGTATTATCTCAAATGAAAATAGTTGCATCGGTGAGTATTTAAGGTTATAGTTATGCTCCTGCTATCACTTGTACCAAGTAGGAAAGCTGTGGTAACATTGAATATGATCTCTGTTTTATGCAAGTAGCAATTTTTTATACACAAAGTTGTACTGGCAGAATAGTTGCTGCTGTGATCTGTGGATTATGGCTTCGTTATATTGGTATAATGCACATCACGGTCACATGCACAATAGGAGAACTTTGGGGGTATGCCTGTAGCATGAACAAATGGCAGATGCATTCTCTGTATGAGATACTAGTACTTACTTCCTTGTGTTGCTACACCTTTACAGTCGGGTTTGAGGCCTGTGAATACAGAGTAATGGAGAAATATTAAATCAGTGCAGAATATTAGAGTTTTTCTCTTACAGTTCTCATCAGGAGGCTTTTTTCACATCTGCAGTTAACAGGTTAATGTCGAAAGTGCAGGCGTGTAAAAATGTTAATTGACTGCTCCCTGGCTGAAATAATGTTCAGAATGTGACTAAGGCAAAGATTTCCTGGGGATTCCAATATACAGCTGGTGGGAATCCCACCTTCAGAGTTCCTTGTTTGTTGGTTTCAATGCAGCCAAGCAGTTACTCTGAGGATGGATACATTTGGGTATCTCTATATCTATGGCTACATTTATGTGCTTTTAGAAAAGTGCCTTGCATTAAGGAAGAAATCTTCATTTTCTATTCCTTTTAATTATGTTGGTACAACATTTGGAAATATAAGTCTGTGTGTACAGTTAGCTTGCACAACTCATCTGAAAACTAAAACTTACAAAGCCATAAATGTGTTTGTATTTCAGAGCCAAATTAAGTGATCCTACAAGTGCAAGCATCACTGAGCTCTGTGCTTTCTCTGGTGTCATGTTGCACAGGCACTTCTCAAAGCAAGGGAACTCTGCCTTTTCTGTTAGTATAACTGACTGGTCTTTGAATAAGCAAGTAGAAATCGTTTTTTTCTTCATCAAACTGGACATTTCAATATTGGGAAAGAAAAGAAGGAAAACCTTTTTCTATGCAGTTAAAACTTTGTTCTATTATATACACACAATGGCATTGATTCTGCCCTTTCCTTGATAAGACTGCTCAGAGTAGATCTGTCCACAGGAATTTCTCAGAGTCTGGCAACCCTGTTCTTCACGAAATGTGGTCAGAATATGGTCTATTGATAAGACTACAATGTAAGGTATGACAATAATCCTAAAAATTTCCCTCCACCTTCTCGCAAGGATTTTGTCTGTATTAGTTATTCTTGATTCTAGTTTTTAAATGGATAAAATTACATTTCTCTCTCCTCTGTCTCCATTTCTTTCACCGATTGGGAATCTCACTGAAAATTAGACTGCTAAATAGTAAAGAGTTAGTACATTTATCAGGTCTTCCACTTTTTGCTTCATACTTTAAAGCAGACACGTAAGGCAAAGTGCGTATGAAAATCACCAAGTACACTGATATTTGTACTTTTTGCATAAATAAAGAAGTGACGGTTGCGGATATACTACTTTCAGCTAAGAAATTTGCTGCTAAAACACTTGAGAGGTTGAGAATATTTGTTAGACATTAGCTTACCTCAGTCAGTCTTGCAAGTCTTGTATATACCAAACTGTAATGATCATTATCAGATCTTAAAGAATTACTTAAATACACTAAAATTAAACAAGGATGACACAAATCGTGAACTGCTGTATTAACATTTCTGAACTATTATTAACTAATACCGCTACCACCTACTCATTAGTTACTGAGCCCCAAGTTTGATACAATTGCTGTTTCGTCAAAGCAGCAGACTGTAATAAAGGAACAGAGGAAATTAAACGTTGAGCTCTGTCAGTTTAGCATGTGTTGCAATCATTTAAAATCATTCTGCCATATTACTTCTGTGTTTATCTAAATAGGTAACTATAATAATGAAATCTCAGTGAAAGAAATGGATTCTATACATAGATACCTAAGGTCATACCAGATTTTGAGAAGTGCATAGTACTGAGTCAGGATTTTGGCTTATCCCTGCAACTGGCATTTTTACAACAAAAACCTGTGTTTTTTCAAAAAGTCTGGTTCTAGGCCCTTCTGTAACAAAATATCAATATGATGTCCTTCTATTACAGGAACTACAGAATGCTCCTGTTACAAACAGATGGGTTCTCTAATACTCATTAGTGCCTCGGCCGTGACATTTTGTTGATGTGAGAGTGTAATCTATCAGGCGGAAGAACTATTTGTTGCCTGTCCAGTGCTGTAGTAATTCATTCTCTGTAGATCCATATTAGAATGGAAAATTTTATGAAATTACATGAAATTTACAGAACCCCTGTCAGGTTCTTCTCTTCTCTTCTCTTGTGACAAAAGGTCACAAGAATTAGGACATTTCTTTACTTCTGCAGATGATTTTGTGAAAGGAAAAGAAAAATCAGAAAAAATTAGAAAATCTTGAAAAATTGAAAGTCAAAACTCATGGGGTTTCACATTATTTTCCTGCAGAGAGCAACAAAATTTGCTCTGATTTTTTTACCACTGGTGTATTATACCATGAATCCACAGCCATTAAAATTTATAGCAAATCTAACTCAAGTCTGAAATGTGAACAGTGGTTGCATGGTGGTACAAGCAAGGTTAATGTTAACCTTAGTCTTCTGTGCTAAAGTATGACTGTCCTCTAATGGAATCACTTGCTTTGTTTTGAGTGTGGGCTGAAGAAGAAAGGATGTGTGGGAAGGTGTCTCACAGACCACAGAATTACATGAGAGTTTTGTGTGCACAAGGTGGCCACTCTTTGGCTATTTTCCTGTAATCAAACTTTAATACCAAATACTTTAAAACCGTAGAATTGTATTTATGTGGTGCATCTCTTGGCTGTCTGTCTCTCTGTAGTGGTCTATATTTCTAATAGGAAATACAGATCATGCAAAGAAGTTTCCTTGCTTGACCAAGGAGTGTGAATGACTGATAATACACCAATGTTAGGCCAGACCGATGCAGGCCAGATTTAGTCTGTTTGTGCAGCATGACTAAAGCTGATGGAGGGGGTCCTGCTTGCATAGTGCATGCAGAATTTTGAGACTTCACACTCTCACATGGCTGGCTGTTCCTTTCACTGAAGTTACCACCCGTGATGCAAAGTTATCAGAACAGATAGAAGACTTTGTATCTCTGCTTACATACTTTCAAACCTGATGAATTAATGGAAAGTCAGTTTCATTGTTCATGTAAATTAAGAGGTCAGATGATTGTAGGTTATTGATGTCATGTAGATTAAGGTGTTTGGAGTGACTAGAGAGAGGTGTGGATCCTTTCTGCTGTTGCTGTCCCTGCTTAAGTGGATAACCTTTCATAGAGATAGGCAACCAGTAAGGGCAGCAACACTGATATGCACCAGGAGACTTGACAAGCCTTCTCTATCCAGTCTGTAAGTTTGAATTTTGCTCTTTTAGTATCAGTGGATCTTCTACACATCATCTCGTAATTAAGGAGAGCAGATAATACCTCTGCAGTATTTTTAAGGAACAGGTTTTTTTAGGAAACTCCAGGCTTTTAATGATTATTGAAGTGCCTGGCCTTGGATTTATATCTAAAACTATTAGAAATTTGACTGTGTGTAACTGCCACTTTAAATGATAGTCAGATCATCGTATCTTGTAAATTTAGCAAGTCTAGGTTTTTGGAAGCTGCTTGAAATTTGACCTTGTGTAAGTGCTTTTAAAATTACTCAAAACCCTTTCACAAATCTAATTAGCATATGATAAAATCACTTCAACCCACCTCGTTTGACACTAGTCCATTAAAGTAACCCATGAAGTTTTATTTGTCTATTGTTACATATTGCTGTCATTTCTATAAGAAAACTTCAAAAAGAGAATTGCCTTCAACAGAAATAATAAACCAGTGTATCATACTTGCAGTATATAGCAGTATTTATCTTAGTTAGCAAATTGTCATGAATAAAAGTAAGCTGCACTCTGGAGGGTAAAAGAGGAAAAAAAAATCTATGCTATGCTTGTAGGAGACGCCATTTAATCAGCTAGACTAGTTAATAACTCTTGCTGCCTTTATTTGTCAAGGGCTCAATACTTTTTCAATATGAGGTCTGCTTCAGTGTGCTTTAAATGACGGTTTTTAATTAATGGTACTTGAGTTTGTCTCTTATTGCCAAAGTTCGTACAAGATTTTTGGTTACAATTTATTCATGATTTTAAAGTATAATTAACGTTCAGCTTTACAAGCTATATGCAAACAGATATGCAAATTTGGAAATAAATATGCAAACATATAAAATGTTGTTGAATTAAGTAGTCCTTAACATTTTTAATGAAATCAATATTTTATTCATATTTTTGCACACAATTTTTGAGTTATTAGTGATTTGGTAGTCCTCAGACTTTTGTGGACTATGTCTCCAGATTGATTCTCTTACGGCTCACCTTGTCTTCTAGTCTCCTGAACCTCATACTTTCCTTACAGAAAATAGCAGCTAATGCAAACCCCTCTAAATTATTTGGATTCTTTTCAGTTAAGCTGTATGGATATTTGATAAAGTAAACCTAGCAAGTCACTGAAACAGTGGAAAATAATCTTTATAAAAACTCTCATGCTGAATCACATTAAAGGTCTGTCTAACTCAGTATCCTATTTCTAATAGTAGCAAAAAAAAAAAACAAACAAACCAACAAAACCAACAACCCCAAACCCCACCTATAGAGGAATATGAAAATATACATCAAGTATATCACCTGTATGTTTCTCTAGCCTACAGCCACTTCTGAGTCAAGAAATGCTTATGGTGGTTTCTATCTAGTTAGCTACCCTCCATGGAATTCTTCCGTATATATAAAAAGTAGACAGAATCTATCTATCTATGTATTTTGTTGGTGGCTCACCAGTTTACCAGTGTCTTTCTAGCAGTAGAGATCCCAAATCCAAATACAATATTATAGGTGTGGTCTAACAAGTGATGAGTCTCAATTCTCTTCTGTCAATCGCCTGATTATGCTGATAATACAGTTCAGGATGATGTGGGCTGTCTTCACTGCCAGACACGCTGCTAGCTCCCCGCTGCAGGCAAGGACACTGCCTCAACCTACCTCAGTTCCAGGGAAAGGAGCTGGCAACTCCTGTAGCCCCAGACCTGGCGAACTGCATCCTTCCTCAGGAGTTCATCTGAGTTGAGACCTCTGATGGGCTAGGGGTGGTTGCTCCAGTTGGTGGTGTCATCCATATGGAAACCAAGTCCATTCCTTCCTACCAGGTGACAGTGATGGCTTTTTGAATATTCTGTCTTCCCACATCCTCGCCACTACCCCCAAACTTGTGAATCAGTGGCCCGGTATTTTTCTTCCCTGGATGTGGGTGGCTGTTTTTTCCACCACACAGTGCTGCTACCCCTCACTCGTATACTTATCAGTGAATTTGCTGTAGGATCCCTGTCCTTGAATGCTTGCTATTCCTAAGATTTGGTTAGCTACAAATTTGATCCCCACCAAGAAAATGTTATCTCAGAAAGGCATGTAGGTAAGATATCCAGACGGTCAAGGTATAAAGATGTATGGAATTTTTTATTTAACTGATAAGAGAGAAAATCCTCAGGGATCTTGAGAGAAAATCAGGGTTCTGGTTGTAGTTGCTGGTAAATTACTAGGTATTAGTAGTGGGAGACTGACAGGTGCTTCATTGTTATAGCAAATGTGTATGTTGTGATAACACAGCAATAGATTGAACTAGGAGGTCAAAAACCACTGGTACTTCAAACCACACCCCTTCTAGTATAATTATGTAATGCATGCTGAGGAGAGGCACAGTTGAAGGGTTTGGTGTTATAAAGAACAAAGGCTGAAGTAGCAGGCAGTGTGTAGAGGCAGATTTCCGTTCTGTCTTCGTTTCCATCCAAAGCATGCTTTAATCTTGCGCATTTTTGAACTACTGAAAGAATGGCATGGGATTTCTGCAACTGCAGAAATTGTGAGACCAGTAGTTTCTTCAGGCACTTAGCTAGCAAAGCCTTCTTCATGTACATTCTGGTGTTAGACAGGATGGCTTGGGCAAGCATTGACTTAAACTGAAGGAATTTGAATACCTAAGCATACAAATGTAGAGTGGATGAGTGTGGAAAAAAAAAAAAAGAGAAAATTGCATCCAAGTTGCAATGTACCATAGAAGGCAGGAGGCTTACTCTACTGGACTTCCGATCTCAGAACCGGAACCAATGTTAAGCTTTACAACACTTGAGGTACTACAGATCCCACAAGCCGAAGAGTAGATGTGGTTTCCTATCCTTGGTTTGTAAGATTAGTTATCAAGTTCAATCTCTAGGCTTTAAGTTATTTAGGATTACTACATAAACTTCTTACATACATAAAGAGCCATGCTGAAGTCTATGTTGGTGATTATTTTTTAAAACTTTCTCATATTAATAAAGTTTGTAGGATTGGTCCCTTACATTTTTTCAATAAAACCCAAAGTATTTTTCATTTAGTTTACATTCCATTTAGTTTACATTTAGTAATCAAAATCATAATTATATCTCTAAAAAAATCACATAGAAACAGGCATATGAATGCTATTTTAATTATTGCAAACTGCTATTTGTGGTGCAGTGTTTTGGTTGAGATGTAGAAAAATTTGTCTGCTCTTGCAGGTGCATACTCAAAATCCTACTTCAAGACGAGTAGTGCTATAGTATTTTTATGACAGGTATTTATTTATTTATTACTACAGGTATAGTGAGTGAAATCCATACAGCTGCTTCCCTGTACATCTGTGGTAGTTTCAATGTTTTTAGTGTATTAATTGACTGAAACAAGCAGACCTGATGTACTTGGCAAAACAGTGTTCAGAGCTATGCCATACCCTCTGCCTTCATACCAAACAACTCTGTTCTTTAAAAGACTGTATGTGCCCAGTTGCTCAGTTCCATATGCTTTTTATTCTCCCAGAATATTTCAAGGCTGGTTTCTTGCAATATTTTGTGTCTGTGGGCTGGATTACATTTCAGCTGATTGCCCAATCCCCTCTTCATTCTATTGTACTTGGTTTTTTAATTGTCTCAAATTCTCCAATGGATTTATGACAACCTGAAAATTAACAATGGCCTCTTAATCGCACAGGGCTTAGTGATTCACAAAGTCCTTACTTGCCTGATACTTCTTTTCCCCTCGCTTCCAGTCAGGCAATCCTGTGTGCTTTTTAAACCAGTGTAGAGGCAGAAAAACATGTATACATTGAAACTTTTTCTTCCCAGCACTCCATCACCTGGAAAGCAATCTGAGGTTTTTCCATAGGCTGATATACTGGCAGTAACTTATAAACCTCCAAAAATATGGAAACATTTTTGATTATGCTATAAATTGGGATTATTTCCTTCAGGCAGGCGGAAGGACATGCCAGCTGGTCTTTAGATTTTGGCTGTTAGAAAGCTTTAGGAGCCAAAATTATAATTAGCTCACTCATATTGAAATATGTTCTCCCTAGCTGTGTTATTTTTTGCCAGAGCCTGATAGAATTCCTGAAAGATGCAGTTTCCCTCAGCACAGGAAATATGCATCATATTGTTGGCATTAACCAACCACCTGTGCAGTGGCTGTTGCAGTGCTTGCACAAGGCCTGCACAAGGAGGCAGTATATCTGCTGCCTGGCACCTTACCGGTATGTGATTGTGCTGCAGGGACTGCTGCAGAGGGCACCGACTGGCTCTCCGGCTGCCTGGTATGCTAACTGCAGGGATCTACACTCTAGGAAATGGGGTATCAATTGCTTTTAAACACCAAATTTGAAGAAAAGCAGGGCTAGTTCATCCACAAACATCAGTGCAAGAAAGTTGCTTGTATTTCAGCAGCACCTACTTTTATGTGTTGTAAAGGGATACCTAGGAGATCTGTAAGGTGGTACTGGGATATCCAGTTGAGAGCCAGATGCCACCTACACAAAGGACTATTGCACACTAGTGGTGGGAGCGGTAAGCACAGCTGAAAGAAACTTATGAAGGGACTTTGACAGGAAACATGGACTGCAGCACAGAATGCAAAAATCTGCCAGACATCCTGAGTGCTTATTGGGGAAACTAAAATCTCACTAGGATAGCTGAGCAGGCCAATGACAGTAAACCTAGTCTGGGAAAGCTGTCAGTCTTCTGATTTTGGCGTAGATGTGCCCGCTATGAGAACTGCTCCATACATTCTGTAGCTCACCACAGTTGAGAACAGGAATGAAGGATTTGCAGGCAGAGTCAAGTACTAACCCCTTCAGATTTCATAAGTCAGACACAGCACTGCAATCAGAATCCAGATTCTCTTGTTTCACAGTTCAGTGCCATCCAACGGTTCATTTTGACTTGAGTTGGAAATATAATTAACTTTTTTCCCACCACTGTTTGGACTATGTATTTGCAAGCTGGATGTTGCATCATATTAGAGGTGGTAAAATTCTTTTACTGAATAGTTTTCAGATTCTGTGTTTGGATGATTTCTTTCACTTGTTTTTTTCTATCTGTATTGTGGCTGCTCACCACTTAATGGAGTAGTTTCTCACAATGAACCTATTTTCAAATGCTAGTTTGGATATTCATTTGATTACTATGATGATTACATACTTGAATATTTTGAATATTTTTTTTTGTTTGTTTTGTGTAAAAGACTCTTTTCTGACTCTACATTTTACTGCTTTCTTCTCAAAGAAATGCAAAACTTTCTTTAGGAACATCATTTAGTTTGGATGAGAGACTGAGCTAAAGTTCTAGTGCTGGGGGAAAATGAAGAGGGAATATTCAGAGTACAAGATGGTATGTCCATCTGAGAGCTGCGCACCATTCGCAGCTGTGGAGTTCATTATCGAGCTCCTCCAGAGGAAGGGGCCAGGCAAAGGCAGCCACCCTGATGGCCTTGGCATCGGCAAAGTGTGTGTCCACGTTACAGGCAGGGGGCTCCAGAGCAGCAGAGAGTTATCACTGAAGAGCAGCCAGTCACCCGGCAGAGCTGAAAGGCATTTTAAAGAGAAATAAATAGATTAATTTCACTTATTATTTCAACTTAAAACCCTGTAATATGTCTATGAATTGATTAACCCATTACTTGGTCAGCCTTTTTTCCAGTTTGAATGCCCTATGTGGTTCTCTGCAGACGTAAGAAAGTCACGGAGAATAACATTCCTGCAACTACAAATCAGTGTAGGTACTTTGGTAGACAAAAAGAAATTCCAAGCTAGAAGGAAGTTCTAAAAATTAACGGACCACTTCGCTTCAAGTTTCAAGGCAAGCTGTTGCATGTTACGTGCAAGCATGTTAATCTATGAGGCTGATGCTAATCCAGCGAGTTTTCTTCCTGGATATAAGACCTGATGCAAGTTTCTCTCCTTAAAATGCTCTTTGTTTTTCATCTGTTGAAAGATTATAATGCTCAGGTTGAAAACTTTCTTATTGATATTAGTAATATTCAAAGGGGCAGTTTAATGCAGATTTGACTTCTTAAGGAACTATATCCTATATCTTAATTTTGCTTAGACCCTTGAATACTTGCTAATCTTTGTTACCATCTCCAACTTCCCTTTCTTCACATAAGAAGAATGAATACTCTAGAGCATGCTACTGTTAAGACATACTGAATCATTAAACTGAACAAAATGTTTAGAACTTCAGGAAGTAAGCATGAAGTTGTATTACTTGAATATGACTCTAGTTTCCATGGACCCTGGCAGCGCAGGGGGAAGAGTTGGACTCGATGGTCTTAAAGGTCTCTTCCAACCAGATGATTCTGTGTGATTCGGTGAATTTAGAAGGATTGTAATGCAGTTTGTAACATCTGTAAAATGTTTTAATTGCATGGACCGTTTCCTGTGTTTTGAAATCAGGAAAATATAAATGATGGGAAAGTGGTAACAGTTACCTAAACTAGCATTATATGAATGGGTTAAAAACTTCAAACCTTTACTGCTTGAAAAAAGAATACTCAGGCTTTCATGCTTCATGTTCTGTAAAATACTAGTAGTTGAGCTGTAAAATCTTAATTTTCCTGTAAGTTCTAAGTTATGTACTAGCAAATATGACTGTATTTTCTCTTTCTCTTACAAGCTGGATATGTATTAAGAAAGCAGTTGGTTTCCTCACTTTTTGTTGGCTTATGTCTTCATAACTTAATTAAACTTTTCTTTTGGAACTAGCTTTTCATTAGAATACATGATACCGCAGTAACTCTCTTGTTTGTTCATATTTTGATAGGACTCCATGTTGCCAAAGTAATTCTGATTCTGCTTTCAAAACTCTCCAGTAAGCAAAACGCATTGGTAGCAAATATCTGTATATTTTTTAAAAGGGTGGGGAAGAAAGAAATACAGATGTTTGAGGAAAGGAAAAAAGTTTGAATGTGCTTCAGACCTGATTCTAGCACCTTTGTTTAGTATAATAGTACTGATAAGCACTGTTTTGATGTCCCTAGTGACATTGTACTACAGAACAGCACATGTAAACAAAGATCGCTAATCCCACCAATTGAAGTGCAATGCTGGGTGTTTGTCCTGTTTGATTCTTACCTCTTGTTTTTATGTATGTAAGCTAAGTGTACAAAGGATAATGATGTTTTGCTAAGGCTATTTGATCTGAAGTGAATCGTTTTGCTTTTTGAAACTTTGCTGTCTTTGCCTAGAGAACCTGTAGTCCCAAGGTTCTGCCAGCTGAGGAGAACCTTACTGTAGCAGTTCACAAATGTTTTTGATGCATAGGCTTATTTCTTGACTAGAGACTTTTCTTAATTGCTTATTGTGGACCCAGGGGCTCCATAGCCTCAAAGGGGAAAGCACCGTAGTATTCTAATATTTCAGCCGGGTCATCTGCAAGCTCTGTCTAATGGTGACCATGTCATAGGACCCAGGAGGAAGTCTGTTATGCTTCCCTCAAGTATAGGTGGTTAACCATTAACAGTTACCTAAACTAGCATTATATGTCAACAGTGAAAAACAAGCTAGAACTTTGTGTGGGAGAAGGTAATGTAAGAAATAATGAAAACTGTGACACAATATGGGTAGAACTTCATGCCAGTACATAAGTTCTCTGTATCATTTGATGGCTTTAATGTAGAAAAAGTGGCTGTGTAATCCCTCTGAACTTACCATTGAATAAAGAATCCTCAAAACAAACAAACAAACAGACCTATGAATAAATGAATAAGCAATGAGCTCGCAGCTGAAAAGAAACAGTGAAAAACTAGAAAGAGAGAGAAAAATGAAGAGAACTAGGTGCCAAATAACAAGGTGCCAAAAAAATCAGGGTCTGTCAAATTGGTACAAGCTGTGGTCCCTAGTTCCTCATTAGTTCCATATACAGTGCATGTTGCCAGAGTCCTCTGGTCCTACATTAATTTACAAAGTATTTTGATAATTTATTCTTCCCACATAAAAGCCAGTGGAGACAGGTAAGGGAGGAAGCCATGTATAGGAGCACTCCTGTAGTAAAAGCACAAAATGCAACCAGGGGTTCTAGAAGGTAACTGAAACGTGGATCTCATCTAATGCAGTGACAAGACCAACAGTCATTATTTTTCCTAGATCTTCTGCAGATCACCAAAGAACATAATTTTATAAATTCAGCTAATATTTGTGTCTGATATTAATATCATAGAAACACTAAATGTATTTCATTGTTTCTATACAGTGCAAGTGATATTGAGGAGAAACCATGCGATTATCCAGCTGTACTTACACCATTAGACTCTTCTTTCTGGATCACAGGTAAGTGAGATAAATAGTTCGGCTTTGGGTTTACGGGTACAGAGCCTGTGGTCAGCAGTTGGTATTTGGCATAAATAAAGTAGGCAGCTGCCTACTTTATCCATTTTTATGCACTAACTAATTTCCTTGATGTAGGGATTTGGGGATGGGGAAATAATTTCATAAATTATAAGCAAAAAAATTAAATCTGTTTCATCTACTTCATTATGGATAGCCATTGCATAAAGACTGTCAAAAACATATTGCTCCAGGTTCATCCCTGCTGTAGTTCCATTGCTTACAGTGGTGCTAAATCAAAGATGAATCTGTCTGCTCAATTTAAATCTAATGATTGGTCATAAAGTCAGGGAGAGAACCCTGTCTAAATCCAGTGCTGTTTTATCCTTGTGTCAGCATTTAATTCCATTTGCATATAAGCCTATTTCTCTTCTCTAAATTTAATTTGCTAGAGCTTGGCCCTCAGCAACAACAGCAACAACAAAGTAATTGCATGCAGTATTGGGCAGCGGTGCCAATACAGCATGTGCTAAAAAATGTCTCACACAAATTTATAAAATGTAGTCATTAGTGACATTCTGCCTGGTAACAGCAGTATCCAGATATCTGGAAAAAAAAAAAAGCATCGAGCTACCTGATGGACATGTGAAGAAGCCTTTTTGTAATATCAGCTATTAATTGTGGCCATTTCACAAGGAAATGAGGTATAGATATCTTATATGACCAATAGGAATCATCCTAGAGCTTCATTGACATAAAATTGGCTGAGGCTTAGTTATTAAGGTACCCTAGATATCACCTGTGACTTTGCACTTTTGCTGTGTGACTTAGCAGGCTTGTTTTAAACTGGGGAGGAGGGGTCGGCACCGTCACAAGATACCTTGTTTGTTTAGCTGCTACACTCTCTTGCAGCACTATTTACTAGGTCCTCATATCTCCTCAAAATGCTCAGCACAGTCTTCATTTAGACCTTTCACCTGGCCATCTTAACAATGAGAAGATTTTTCTTGATGAACTCAGCCTGATCAAGTCATTCCAATTTAGTAGTTCTTCCACAGGTAGTGCTACCTGCCTAAGGTTTATAGGATCCTTTATTCTCATTTTCCCTATCCTGAATATTTGATTGCACCCAAAAGGAAAACCACCAAATCAAAACATTTTTTTAGAATTTAGTATGAGTTTCTGCTTCAAAAATTAGCTTTTTCATCGTACATTCTGATGCATTAAGATATTAAAAGAGATTTGTATGTCTTGTCGCTTTTGCACAACTCCATAATCTATTGAAACGAGGTCATTTCAATTTCACCATTTGTGGTGAAAGACACCGATGCCAAGAGGTAAAGATACTGGCCTAGGGCACTATGCAATATTGTGCAAATGACAGTCTGGAAGAGAAGCCAGATTTTTCTGAATTAGAGCCACGTGCGCTGTGCCTAAGGACATGCTATACATACGATACAAGGTCATGGAGAGTGGAAGATGAACACATATCTTTCCACTTTCTGATCTCTATGCTTAGATAAATCAGGTTATTTCTTAACTTATCAAATATTTTTGAAACATATTGTTCGTCCTATGGACAGGAAAGCCCACTATTACCCTTGTTACTTATTCCTATTACCTCTTGATGCATTTGCAGCTCTCCTCAGTAGGATTAGAAGGCACTCGGGACCTTTCAGGAGGCACTTACCACTTCACAGGATTAGAATAAGCTTGCCTTTGATCCTTTTGTGACCACACACACCTGTCATAACTGACCATGGAGGGAGAATTAGGCTTTATTTTTATTTGATGTTCTAGTTATGTTATGTTTAAAAGGTCAAATATAAAAATATATTAAATTATTTTTTCACAATTTGCCTGGCTTTCTTTGAAAGATCAGTGAGGATATATTGGTTTTTTAATACATCTGCTGATATTTAAAAAGTCAAACACCCCAGAATCAGCAAATAAAGATGTGGTTTCGCCATATTTCAAGCTTTAACAATTATATTCCATTTCACATTCCTTCCTGTTCTCCCATCCATATATTCATTGCAAATGTCAGATAAGGCTAATCCTTCATGTCACATTACTACAGATGGTTACATAGAGGACTTAATCCAGATGCTGATTGTTGGATAATCTGGATAAAAGCTGGTAACCTAAACCAAATCCATTTTGTGTATTACTCATGCTAACAGTTAAGATATGTATTAAGTCTTTATTTCCCTTTAACACTTTACATAACTCTTCTGCTTTCCTCTTTTTATACTTTCAAGGTTCTTATTTTGGAGAAGGTTCTTCTACATCTCCCACTGTCCTACTCAGGTAAATCATGCATGTATGTATGCATCCACATTTGGGGAGGGCAGAGAGAGACACTTTCTAGATAAGACTGAATACTGTTGATCTTTTCTTTTAAAATCCTCATTGGGTTGAAAATTGGCACTCCTCAACAGGCAGACCTGAAAGTAATGTTAATTTCTTTCATGTGAAGAGGTTTAATGGAAGTATTAGCAGGAAAAAAATAACTCCATTCTGTGCTTTCAAAGATTCTTTGAAGTTCAAATGGTTAGGATGGGAGCTGATAGGAATGCCTTGAGGGGAGTGGCCTGGACCTCTGACCAGACCTGCATGTTTGGAACCCATTGTTTTGTCTATTTAGGAACAGACGTATCCTATCGTAGATGAGATTTAAGTAATATTACCTATATTATGTAATACCTCTATTCAGAAGACTTACTTTCATTTAGTAATGGTGTTTGAGTTGGGGGTTGACAAAGACTCGTTACTCTAAGACGGACTCTCTGTGTGCGTAAAGCAAACATGAGAAATTCTGTGACATAAACATGCTTAACTACAGAAACGCAGACAACACTTCTTACACCATTCCCCTTCACTTCCTTCTTCACACCCGCTAGGGCTTCTGTACTTGAGTTTGAGATAAAGCATGAATGTGAATTATTGTTTTATTCCTGGGTGGAGGACTCCTGCAGAGGAAAAGGGATAGAGGAAAACGATGTGCCGTCTTGCATCTTGTATCTGGATCTTTCCTTGCCTACCTATAACTACCATGGCACGCTGCCTATGGTTAGAGGATTGGAGAGGAAGATACTAGGTTATTATTTGCTTTTTAATATAATGGTATTTTGGGCTCTTTTAGCTCTATTTTTCTCTCTCTCTTTTTTTTTTAATTATTAGTAGGTTGTACTTCTAAACTGGTCACCAATCTTGAAATTTAGGAAAATAAGTTTACCAACAACCTAAGCTATGCAACTATTGTATAGATTTTTATCTACTGCTTAGCACACTTCAGATTTAGATTAAGGTATGCAATTTGAGCAAGTTCCTGTACAGTAAATGAGCTAGGCTCTAGTTTGATCTTCCTCTAATCCTATGAGCTGTGAGGGCAGTAGTCTGGAGCATGGTATGTGGTGGAAAGTTTCAGTGATTCTCTTCTTACTTGTTTTGCCCCTAGTGGGTACTACAGGAGCAGGTAAAGAAATTGAGTTCCCTGGTCAGCCTAAGCATGTAGAGTACTATGGTTTGAATACCAGGATTTAATACAGCCTTCTGATGCCAGTCAAATCTCTCAGGAGGACAACCATCGTAGTCTGTACCAGCATATCCAGCAGTTAGTAATGTCTGCCTCTCTGAGAGTCCTTGCCGTGTCACTGATTTTAAAAGTGTCTAGATCACACCGTAGCTTAAATTAGCATAGTTCTACCGGAATCAACAGAATCCAGATGACTTACACCAGAGGAAAGCCCTGATCCTTCCCTTCAGGTATAGCGTGATATATCAGTGAAGTATACTGCTCACTGTGGGTCAGGTAGTTCTCTGCAAATTGCTGAAAATATTTATAAGAGTAGTCATGTCATTAAATCTTAGAGTGTTTGTTGCAAGGGTATCTGGTGCAAACCTCCTGCAAGGAGATGAGTACAGACATATAGTTGAGATATTTTCTGTTGTTAATATACACACTGTGATCAGATACCATCATAATTGTTCTTCATTATGGGATCATAAACCTTTATAGTGGATGAGAGGGTAAATACTTCGGTCTGAAAGGTCAGCCAAAGGAAGATAAATTATTGCAACAGATGTGTAAACGTGAAAGAGGTAATTACATGAAATGTTGTGAGCAAGGAACCAAACTCTTACAGTTATGTGTTTTGTGGCAAATGATGTCTTGATGGGATGATATACATTACACTAAATATAATGATTAATTGTGGGAATGTTATTTTAATGTTTGTGGTTGTCAAAGGGTGTAAGCAATAACTGGATGTAATTGATAGCAACATTTGACTAACCTTTGACAATTACTTTTTTAAATGCAAGTTTTTAGACTGTGACTTTAGTCAGTAGGAGTTCCTTGATGATTTATTTAGAGGCTTATAAAAAATATGAAAATAGGGTAATGTTTTATTATTGACTATATAGATGTGGTTGAAAGACCTATGCATGGGGCAGATACTTTGCTACCATCTGTTCCATGTTAGAGGATTTGTCTGGTTCAGCAGAGCTAGTTCTTTGCATGTTGTAGGCTTGGAAATGCCTTTTCACCACTAATAAGTCTGATGCATCAAGACTGAAGTATCATTTCCAGAAATGCTGTTTAGTGGAGTGTGTATGTATGGAAAAGATGTCCTAGTACAGAGAGGGTCCTGGGTAATGGGTATTTTATGATCCACATATCTCTAATTCATCTTTTGCTTTTGAAACATAACACATGTTTTAGCTGCACTGATATGGCCTCTTGCTTATTATAGTTAATGGATTATTCATCCTCTTTGTCCTTGACATAATCCTAAGTATGTGCCTAAAACTCAGATCATGTTGCCCATAAAAACCAATCAGCCCAGAGTTCTTCTGGAAGGTGTTGAACATTCACCCAGAGCAGATGGTAAAGATAATGTTTAATAAAGAGTTAGAGGATTAGTTGGAACAGAAATAAGCTAAGAGAAAGGGATAATTTCATTTCATATGAAACTCCATGACATTTCATGCACCCAAGGACTGATTAAAATTATGCCAAAAGCTGCTCTTTTTGGCCAGTTTGTCCTAATACTGACCCTGCTTATATTGTCAGCTGCTCTATCTGCATGTGTTGTTTTACCACTTTGTGAATAACTCAAAAGAAAGCTCTTCTAATTCTCCTGTGGCTGGCAAAAGTAATTCTTAATGAAATAAGAACAGGAGAGGTGATAGGATTCTGCTAAATGTGTTGAATATATTTAAACAACTGATATCTCAACCGAGGTTTAGAAGACAGTTTTTATAGGTCATTTTAAACATAAATTAATTTTAAATGGTAGTTTTTATAATGTGTGGAGTTAAGCTTTGGATTATCTTAAATATTTAGATGCAGAACAAAAAACAGCAGGGGATGGATAGTCCATAAATAATTTTTATTCTTGTTTTAAGAAAATTTACTTTTGCCATCAAAGAGGTAGTGGTTTAACAAAATTTTATTACAGATTATGCATATTGGCTAACATTTGTAATGAAGGCCTAGCTGTCCCTTGATAAGGCTTAATCAAAGAAATTGAATAAATGAAATCTGACAGAAGCAAGTATTTTAGTTAGGGTATTTCTGGGCCCATGGTTGTCCTCTGGTGTAAGTGTTACGTTCTATAAATCAGAAGCTCTGACAAAACACTTCAGGTATGGTTGCTGCAGAAGCAACGTAAGCGGAATGCACTGATAAATGCAGTGTCCTTTGTTCTGAACACAAAATCTAAACTCTTTGAAGCTCTTCTCATAAATAAACATATATGCTTAGGAGGAGACATTTCAGAATGGTTGGTGGGAGGCAGAAGACAAGGATTTCTTCTAATTATGACATAAGAGTAGAACAGGATCAAAATCCAAACTGTTACCTTTATTTACTGGGACTCAGTGGTCACCGCAGTATTAAAACAGATGTAAGCATCTCTGGGCCTGTTCCAGCTGAAGCTGGAAGCTCCAATGGTTCTTCAATGGCAGAGCACTGTTAGCTGTCTCTGTCATGCAGGAAGTCGAAAGTATTCTGGAATCAACATATTTGTTTTTGTACTGAAGTGGGCCCAAGCCAGCACCTTTGAAAGCCTCTTGAAGTTTGGAGGTTTGGATGATATCACTACCAGAATTCAGCAGAATTCCAGAATTCAGCAGAATTCCAGAATTCAGCAGAATTCCAGAATTCAGCAGAAATTTCAGAACCTGCTCTGCACTTTCTAGCCATCTCTGCTCTTTAAACAGCGTTTGGCTGTCTTAGATAAAGGCCCTAAAGCCTTTTCTGCTGCTGCTGATTTTTCCTATCTTAACTTGTGCTCCTTTAGAAGGTTTTTTTATAGGCCACTTCAAACAGCAGAGTCTATTTAAAATAGTCCAGATTAACATAAAAATAGCAAGACGCTATTAAGAATGAACTGGAAATTAATGAAACCTTAATTTCACTGAGAGTAATTGTACTTATTTTATTACAAAAAGCAGTTTTAGGTGACACTTGTGTTTGAAAACTACTGATAGTTTTCAAACAGTTTGCTATAAAACTACCTAGTAAACCTAGTTTTTCCAAATTTCCTTAGGTTTGCTAATTTTTTGTCCATACTTCATTGCAGACACCTTTTGAAAACACAGTGGCCAGAATAAAGCTCACCAAGAAGTCTGTCAGCTGATACACAGTATCAAAATCAGATAATGCAGCTCCGCAAGAAGAGAGGGTCATATCGCACAGCTGAGATGAGACATAGATAAGTCTAAAGCAAGTTACGGCTTTATCTCAGCTTAACCTTGAACCAGATGCCCTTTCCAAACCCCTTCACGCACACATCCCCCCACCCCTCCCCGCTCCACAATGTTTACAGTGTACTACAGCTGTGCAGTTACAAACAGCTAACAAAATTGGAGATGAGAGGAAAGCATGGCATTAAACTTACCTTTAAGGATATTTTTCGTTCAAAACATGTTTTTTTAAAATGTGCAGATAGAAATAAATAGATTGACTAGCTGAATTTTGAAATGGAACAAGAGATTCAGCTATAAAAGGACTTTTTCTAGTTAGGACTTCATGTTAGTTGAATAATGATGGCACTGAAATGTATTGTGAAAGAGAAAATTTATCTTTTTAACTCTTTTTCATGTTTTTCCATTTAAATAATATTCCCACCACAGTAAACCCCGGAAATTATGATCATTGAGGAGTGGGTAGGGTAGGTATTTTAATTCTTTCCCAGACTGTGAATGATTAACATACAAGAAGTAAAAAATAATAAAAAATACAGAATATTGTTCACCTTGTAAGTCCCTTCAGTTACTCTCCAACCTGCCAGTTACTGTGTTCACATCATCCCCAGATATTGCTTTTCTTTTTCTATCTGCATTTTTCTGGTCTTGGCAGCGGAATGTCAGAAAACAAGCTTTGTTTTGATTTCTTGTCCTTTGTTTTTCTCAACTAGTACTTTTTCAAAAGTTTTCAGAAATCAAATGCGCACTAGTTCTTTTTTATTCCTTTTTTATCTCTATTGGTTTCCTAACTTGCATCCTCCAGCTCTTATCTCTCCTTTAATGGTGTCTCTGCTGCTCTGTTCACAAGGTGAACAATTTCTTCATTTTTGCATCTGAATCACACAGTTATACTTCAGTAGGAGATTTCTGATTTTGGTAGCTTTGGAATAAGTGAGATCCTACCACTAAGTGTACCGCATTTTGGATGCTTTTCTGGTGTGCAGAGTTATTGCTCCTGACTTCGATTAATAGAACATCTTTTTTCCTGTAAGGCTTTTATATTTGAATGCATCATTTCTTCTTTTGTTTTTAATTGCTTGTCCAAAGTGATGAATATCAGGAGACACTGGTTTTTTTAATGGAAAACCCATAAATTATTGATTAATAAGTCTTTCTGGAACATACCCTTGTGAAGCCAATAACTGTGATGATGTGTGCTATTCTGTAGCAATAGTTTCATTGGCAAATGTACTGTTTATGCCTCCTAGTTACATCAGTGGGTTCTAATAAACAGATAGCATGCAGCTACAGCAAACTATCTAATAATATTTCACATACTGCTTTTCCCAGTAGGAAAGACAAGCCAGTAGCAGGAATACTTGTCACTGCTTTTCATTACAAATACTCTTTATCTCATTTTAGGTTAGGGGAACCCTAGAATGATACAGTATACCACACATATCCAAAATTCAGATTACAGCTAAATTTTCTCTGCCTTTCTAACTTCATAGATCTCTACTGAAGATTAACTATCTTCCAGGGTCTGATGGAAGTTCATACCCAAGTCAGATCTTAGCCTGTAGCTGCCGTTCTGTATCCAAAAGACTCTCCACAATGACTCAGTTCCTGCTGCTAGATTATTGCTGCACCTGTGACTTTTTAAATTAGCCACAGCTGGACTAGCTGGGTCATACCAGCTGCCAGTGAGAGCGGCAGCTCCGGTAACACTCGCAGCTTCTCCATCACCTGCTGTTGAACTGAAAAACAGCACTCGGGTGAGAGGAGGACAATGACAAGCTCAGGTTCTTTTTCCTCTTATAGGAAATAACCCTTATTCAGTTATAGCTGACTCAAAGCCATGTTGTAACACTTGTTTTCCAGATAACTGTCTAAATTTCTGCATACTGCAGAAGAATAGTAGGCAAACTCCCTTCTTACTTTGGAAGACCTCACAGTTATGTGGAACTAAACTATCATCTTTTACCACTTGTGGATTTTGCTTTCTCCAGTCCTGGTGTGGAAGAGGAACTGGAAAAATTCCATTATAAAAAGAGATTTGGAAGGACTGCTTTTTTCCCCCACCCAGTAAATCATGAATTCTTAAAAAACCAAAAAAGTAACAGAAGGAAAGAGTCACCCTTCTGCTATGCCCTTCCTTAGTTTTCCTCTTCTGGAAAACCCTATAGAAGAGGAATGAATTGTATGCTTAAAGCATGCCCTTGATTAGAATAATTAGAGAGGCATTTCTACCTTCCTGCTTTCTTCTGAGACAGCACCTAACACCTGGACTGGCTTGCCAGTGCAAGGCACACCGTTTGAGCTGGCTGCTACTTTGGGCGGTGAGAATGTGGAGAAGCTGGATACGGGAAGGATTGGATCACCTCATCTTGTAGTAACATCCTGTCTTTCAAGCTCTTTTCTTAAAGAAAATATACAAATTGCTCCAGGTTTCCAGTGAAGAGTGGTAAGATGCAAAATACATTCCTGTTCCCTAGAGGTTAAATTAATGGGTAGGAAGTGTTGTCTGATGCCTTGCTTGTTTGTCATTGCCACTTAAGGAAAATGAAAGAAATCTTCCTGTTTTGTTTTGAATAACTTTGTCCCCTTATGAATGTGGGCAGATATTTACATATGAGAATCAAACCTGTAATATTTCCAATACAAATAGATGCAAGTAAAACACTTTTACTCTTTGGCGGATAAGTATTTACTGCATTCACTTTTCTCAGCTGTGTTCTTGTTGATGTAATAGAGCTGTTAGTGACAGGAAGTGGATTTGATTATGCTTCAGGCTGACATTTCAGAGCACTAAGTGTGAAAAATTACATCCTCAACAAAGCCTTCCTTGGTGGAGCTCTTGGAGACAACAGTAGGACCATCTCATGCTAAATAGAGCCTCTGTATTGGATAGTGGTTGCTTCAGGATTCATTGTGATTCTTTGTCACTACCCTGTTTCCGTCAGATGCTAAAAATGTGATGGAAGAGTAAAAAATGCAAAAGACAATCACAAAGGTTACATATTTCTTTTGTGTACCGTTAAGTGGCATTATTTAAGCAGGTCAGTTTATCTGAAAATCAAATTAAAAAGTTATTTGAATGGAGGATGGCAGGAATAAGTACACCTATCATTGCTAATCTGGTCTAGAATTTGCTCTCCATTGAAACTATGGGAAGTCATGTATCAGGAATAGTTTTATATTTTCAAAATTTACATATTAATTAAAATACAAATCTCTAATTGTCAGGCATGGTAGAAGTTTGTAGAGATTGTCTTGTGAATTAATAACAATAAAGCCTTGACTTCATGAAATTGAGAGGATTGGATTGCAAATCAAAGTAAGTGCAGGCAAACCAAGAGTTAATGTCTGGTAAGGTTGCTTAAGCTCAAGAGTGCCTTCTGTCTTTAAGGGCATACTGGTTTTGTTACTGAGGCAGAGTTTGGTGATACACCAACACAAGGCAATGCCGTGCAGAGAGAAGATGAATTTAGATTAAATGATTTCTCAGTTAAACAGGGACCAACAGGGAGTTTATAATAAAACAATTTACACTCACTTTGGAACATGACAATGGCAATTTTTCTTGTGATGAAAACAAACCATTACTGATGTATGTTTGTGACCCAGCAGGAAGTTTTCTAATACAGACTCTTTCCACATCTATTCAGTAGCAGATATAATTTGTCCGACTTGTCTAGCAGTATATAATGTCATGTATTATTACTACCGTCACATTTTGCTGTGATGCTAAGATTCTGGTGAAAAATTTAGAATCTGCCAGAAGTGACATATGTCCTTCAGCCTTGCAGGTTTAGTTCTTAATGAATTAGTCACTTGTCTGTACTGATATTACTACGGCTTTATTTTAGTTGTGTCAGAAGGAGCAAAGGATGTCAGTATTCCTAATCTAAAGTCTGAGGTCACAAATTTCTGTCGTCTTCAGTGTGGATCCAACAAATTCCCATATAAGACCGGTACAGTCAGTAGAGCGTGGGGACAGACAATTGCTTAAAGACCAACAGAACTCTCAGGCGATATTCAGGACCACTTTTGCTCAGACAGAACTATCAATGCTCCCTAGAATCAGTCAGAGACATTTCTAAGACTTCCTTGCTGAATAAGATGATACTAAGAAAGCTAATTCTGTACTAGAGAAACAGCTGGTATCTGTAAGCACAGGACCATGAAGAATTGCCCATCTGAAGAAAGCTTTGGTTCTTCACTATAGATGTGCACCATTGCTTTTATGGGAGAAAGAAGAGCAGAAATTAATTGGCAAGTATGGATAATTGCACTGAAATTTCTGTACAAGCCCAATGGGAACACATTCTTCTCATTTCTAGATTCCTCTAATGAAAGTTTTATACAGACCTTAAAAATATTTTCCCCTTTAAAAGAAGAAAGCCCCATTTCTTCAGTTTTTTCCTTCCTGTTTTGTTTTTACTTCTGAGGAAATATTCAAGGAAAAGAAGTGCTGGTTCCACTTCTACAATGGCAGTAGGCTCCTCTGGTTTATCATGGGAAACCATTTTGGTAGTGGCAGAGAAATATCTAGGACCAGATTAGTAGTTCTGTGTTTCTTCATTTTATTTTGTGATTAACTTTCCATAGGTGTAGCTGAAGGAGGAGAAAGCCTAAAACAATAAAAAGATTAGACCTTTAATTAGATGAGATTGTCCATGGGATGAAGGATAGGACACAGCCAGAAAGCTTGGAATACCATCATTCAGCTGTGGAGCTGAACGATTGCCAAACACAACAGTAAATGACAATTTTCCTTGTAATTGTAAAACCTTAAAATTTCTGTTTGATCATTAGATATTGCTAAATATGATAGATGAATTAAAACATAATTTTCAGATAAGTAAAACTTTATCTAATCGAAATTTAAATATCTATAGAGAAGTATTTGCAGATGCAAGCCACGCAAATCATCAGACTAAAACAAAGGTAGTTTAGATCTGTCCAATTATTAAAATCTGATACAATCCTTTTAGATCCAGACTTCTCCTGGCTAGGCAGAATTCTCCAGGAAAGGATCTTCAGAAAAGAAATTATTCACCCATTTTTGGATCCAGTCTAACTGAAGTCCTTGTGCTGTTCTGGGTATAGGAAAATGCAGAATGTATGAGGTTATTTTGTGGTGAGAAAGGGAAATGAAAAAATCACCAACTTTCACAACTGCCCGAACCAGTAGACCAGCAAGAAGAGAACATGTTTATTCCTTTCAAAGGAAAGGAAGACCTGTTACGTGCAGGTCTTCCTCTGTATCACCGTATCTGTGGGAGTTTCAGGGGTATTGAGAAGGCAGATGAAAACCCAGATTTTTAATGTCACAAATGAACTTGCAGTTCTATGATTAAGATTAAACGAGGAAGATACTTTCTATCACATGGTACTGTCTTGGAATCGATTTGGAAACACCTTCTAGCCATCCCTAATTGAAGAACAACCATTTCAGTAAGACAACTGAGAAGAAATTTTTCCAAATTTCTATGTATTAAGATATTTACACCTCCTAATGCGAGAGAGAATTTCATCCTACAATTTAACGTAGGAGACTTTGAACCCTTTCTGGCACTTCTGTTTGTCAGAGACAATTCCGTTGCATCTGGAGACTTGTTCACTAGGGGGTACAATTTTTCATTAAACAAAGACCGACTGAGCTGGCTAGTAGTAAAAGGAGCCCAAACGGTTATAGTGGCCTTTTCCACTATCAAGTCAAGCCAAATGTATAGTTTTGTCAGATACTGGCTATCACATAATAAGATGCTGTAGATAGATCACATTACTGAATAAAACAGACACCTTTCCTTGCAGGCTCAGAAACTTTCAAAATATTCCACCCTTCAGTTGTAAAATCATAGGCTTCTAGAAACAAATTACTAAATACATCTCCCAGTAAGTTGTCATAGTAGGTACTTTTATTTTTTTTTTTTTTCCTCTGAGCATGAGTCACTCTAGAGCAGTATATTCCCTGTACTCCAAGCTGGTAGGTGACAATGGGCTGATCTGGTGGTGAGCTCGTATCATATTCAAATATAGCAACATCTTGATGATATTATGATGATTACTACTTTGCAATTGGTATGTCTTAACTCAGTGCAGGAACATAACATTCGTAATGAGATAGAGCAATAATTTGCCTGTCACAAAATGATCTTTTCCCTTCTAAGTGTCAGTGTGTTACTGTTATAAACATATGTCCCCATCAACTAAAGCTCTAATGAATACAGGTCTGGCATTATCATATTAGATATTTATGCCACTTGATAAAGTGCAGAACTTCATCTGAATCAAAACTATTCATATACTCCATGAATCCTGGAGTTAAGACAGCAAGGATATCTGCTCTCTCTTTTGCCTGGCTTGCAGGAGCCCTGAACTGTTCAGGAAAATGGAGCAAATGGAGAGATTTTCAAAGGAGACTAGAAGAATTAGGCAAGGTTTTGAAAGCAATTTCTTTTGGAAACTCTGAGCCATTGTTCATGTAAGGCTCAGTTTTGTACTCCCTCTAGGCTCTGAGCCCACAAATTTATGTGGGATTAATTTTAAGCATGTGGTCTTGTGGACTTCAATAGGGTTGCTTAAGCCTGAAGTTAGGCACATGTGTAAGCATTTTCAGAGTGATTCGCATTTATTTTTATGGGAGTTTTGCCTGAATGCAGATTAAACCTATGGGTTACGAAAGCCGTCCTTTGACACTCCAGTTGGACTGCCATAACTAGGGAGAAGTTAATTCAGTGAGTTAAATGTCTGGTGCAAGTTCTTCCATACTTACGAGAGGAAAACTTTTCTTACTGCTAATTTCCTTAGTGTTCTAGGTTTGAGTTTACTTCATAATATATGTAGTAGCTGATATACAGCTTAAGGTCAATATTGTCTAAATTCTGTACTGTTGCTTTTGTATTATTTCGCTTACTATGAGCGTGAATGAAGAGATGGTACAAATCTTCAAAATACGCATTTTATGTGTAGTGATATGCATCACTTCATGAATTGTTTTATACCATTCTATCATTTTAAAAAGCACTGTATTTCTTTGCTGCGTTGCAAGTTTTGGTCATTTTTTTACAAAGTCAATGAAGATGACTTTGAATACTTGAATAGGGTAAAGCTATCGACCATTCAGGTGTTTAGAATTGTGTTTGAAACATGCATATAACTACTAGTCAAAAGCTAATGACATTTTGTAGCTCAAATGCCAAAATTTTTGAAGTCAGTTTTTAATAATTATTTTAAGATTAAGATTACCTTTTCAACATAATGGCACACATCCTGCATATTGGTATGCAGGATCTAATTATTATTCTGTATATAGTATTTGTAATATTTTGTGGTAATGCTGTGCTTATTGACAAGAATCTAGATATTTCAATCTCTGCTTTAATAGAACTTTTCTGAAGATAAAGAGAATCTTAAGGTGAAAAATTTGATAGCTTTTGTGAATGGAGCATGAGAGCCTGTAAACTACTCTTCATCAGTGTAAGTCTGTAGACAGGTAGAGGGCAGGGGTTGAGGCAGATAGTTATAGGACTTTGTGACACACTTTGGAGCCAATGCACCGGGGTTCCTGTGTGGACCTTTAACTACAAGACTGAGTATGAGAAGGTACCAATGTGGGGCACCTGCGCACTCCAGCTATAGCCGATCTATAATAGTAGGGAGTGATGTGTATAACATTACTTAAAAAAACACTTCAGTTTCAGAAAATTTCAGAACTGGCTTTAATTCCATCAGTGCTACCTGGTAGATTGCATTTAAAGACTAGAAATATTTAAGAAATTCTGAAAATCCATGTCACTGGCAGTATGCTGGCTCTGTTCTACAGAGGCAGAATGCAAGGTCAAGCACACAAAACAGGAGTCCTTACGACACCAAGTACAGATCCATACGAAGGACTCGAGAAGGAACACATGGGAAATACTTGTGGTGGTTGACAGGAAATCTTCTTGAATAGCACCTATTTCCCCAGCCCATATTTACACACTAACATTAAATGTGTTTGATGGGATAGAACGTAGTCTTGGATGGCTCATAAGCAGTCTTTTTGGTATGTAAGAAAATACTGTAGTTTTGTATATCTCAGATTCTCTTCCATCTGTTCTAGTACTGGTTTCCTGTACATAGGCCGTCTTAACAGCAGGGACAATTTCTGGACAGTACTAAAGTAGAATAAGTTCAACTGGTGACATGGAGATGAAAAACTGTATTTATCTGTGTCTCGACTCTCCATCAGCAGAATTTATCCAGGTTTAAAATTTTTTACCAAAAGCAGCAGAATCCCTTGGATAATTCTGATGTAAACTAAGTTTGGATCATTCTTATTCTAACACCTCATCGGCCAGAGTAACGTGATGAAAAATGTTAGTAGTCAGTTTGATTGGGAATATTAAGACGGTATTTGTTAAAGTGATTGGAAAACCTCTGATGTGTGTGACAAAAAGAAAACCTATTTCATTTTTATTGAAATATGCAGAGAATCTTTAAACTGCTCAAGCAAAGCTATGTTCTAAAATGCCAAAATGGTATGTTATTAATTTTGACAAAATACCTACAAAAAAGCATGCAGAAGGTAATATAGAGCAGATTAAAAATCTATGTTTAGTAATATTTTAATATTTCCTGTTACATGACCATATTTGTACTTTGCTTTGTAAGCAAACCCATTTTCTTTTGAAATAAAATCATGACTCATACATGACATAATTTCTTTTACAGCAAGATGAAAACGTATTTAAAATGCTACATGGAAATAATTTCTTTATAGTACCCCAAAAGTTGGACTTAAATAGTTGGAGAAACTCCAGAAGAAAAATTATATGCAAAACTGCATCACTGAGACTAAAGTTCCCTATGTTTGGGTACTTAGTCTTTTTTGCTTCTGATACTACAAGCGTGTTGACTCAACCCGCAGATGAGTAACTAGCATGTAGCAATGAACCATCTCTGAAGTATGTTACATTTATGCCATAAGCATAAATGTCAGAGATAATTAGCAAAATTGGCGCAGCAAAAATTTTACATCTGTGAAAGCTGAAAGAATGTAATGATGTACACTCAAGTTCCTGTGGGTTTGAAAGTACCTATTGAAATAGCTATTGACAAGTTCTTTCAGGTACTCGGTGCACTACCTGCTCAGCAGCACACTGTCATTTTAGAGCAATTGCCCAGCAAACTTTTAAAATGCTGTCACAAAAAATTGCTAAAACAGAGGAAGCTCTTTAATTTGTCTGCCACTTTTTCTGTCACTCCTACTGCACTTTATGTTGAGTGCAAGGTTTAGCTGTCACATCTGAAGTTCTTTGAGGTTGGGTTAAGGCCATGTTGCCAATTTGTGCTACAATATTCAGGGAAGTTTTAAAGAAAAATATTTTATTCACACTTATTTTACGTGTACACTTTAATATAGAGAATTGGAAATTATTCCTCCTATAGTTGGGGAGATTATTTGGGATTTATAAAATAGAATGAGTTTCATCATCATGAGATGATGATTTGTACAAATTCGGCTGTTTCACAGGAGTAAGTTTATGTGTGTGTAATATGTGTCTGTACGTATATATACACATACATATATTTTCCTTACTTTTATATATATAGAAATACAGGTGCTTAAGACTGGCCAGTAGTTGATGTTCTGCCCAGGTACAGGTTCTTCCTATGAAAATTTTCTTTTTATACAAGGTGAAAAGGCTTCAGTGGGAAGTTTGAGAACAACTACCTACTAACTACTTCCAAGTGGCCAGGACATTCAGCTGGAATGTGAGAGAATGCTAAAGGAAGAACTAGAACATGCTTATGTGCACTGTATATGTGTAGTAGTCACTGGTTTATCCAGGTCTGAAGCAGTAAAGCATTTAAAAGTTTTGAATTTTCATGAGATGGGAAAACTTTTCTCACAGTTATAGATCCAGTACTTGCACGTTGGCTACTCTTGTGTGATGCTGGAGGCAGGAAGGCAAAAACATGATTTAACTTTTTGTACCTCTCTTCAGAAAGGCTTTATTATCCGCTTGCCTTTTTTTGTTTGTTTGTTTGTTTTTGTGGGCCTTTCCAAGCAGTAAAATTCCTTGTTATCATTCTCCCAGGGCAGAGTGCAGGTATAAGGCAGCTATGTCAGACAGCAACTTCTGTGCCAAGGAATGGGGAAGAGTTGCTCTAATGCCACAAGACAGTTATGCATCAGACTTCCATGTGGTTAGTACCGGTCTTCAGTGGATACCCTGAGATCATAAGCAAAGAGTAGGAGGAAATGTCTGGGTCTGTTACTCTTCTTATAAAGGGAACTTAACTATGGCATGTATTGCTGGTTCTACAATTGAAACTGAGTGTAAAATTCTGAATTACAGCAACTTGATCAGCTAAATGCTAGCAAACGGTTTCTTTTGTCTGAATCCCATCACAACTGGAAACTGCATTAGGAGGAGACAGCTGAAATTCATTATCACGGATCATTTTTTATCTTCTCATTCCTTAAACATAATTATCATATTCAGCTTTCAGACTTTTTGGGAGTAAAGTGGGAAAGAAAAAAAATTACTGTTTCTAGAATTACTTTTAGATTTCAGTGAAACAAGAATTGCATTTTGATTTTCACCATCATTTAATTCTTTCAAGTGAATAGTTACAAAAGTGAAAACATAAAGAGACAACTATGATACATATATTTAAATGATGGAAGAAAAACTTCTTTTAACATACAGAGTTACTAACAGTTTACACATTTGACTGTAGGGGGAGTGAATATTCATAATAAGAGAAATTTCACAATATGAAATGACAGTAGTTACTGACAATCTGTAGATATCAAAGAATGAGCAATGGCACATTAATAAAGAACTTAAAAGCAGTCTAACATCTTAGTAACTTTACAACTTCTACATGAGTCATATTTTTGAACTCCATACTATCTTATAAAATTTAGCAAGAACACATTTTTCTTGATACAAATGAGTACATTAATTTTCATAAGATATTATCTCTTATCATATATTTAATTCAGATTCTCTTCTACTCCCACTAAAATAATTGCTTACAATATACTGACTTGATTTTATATGGCTAATTAGAGCAGGGCATGGAAAAAAATAGGTTTGCAGGTAATACCGAAATTAAATATGTTAATCTGTACCTCAGTGCACACATTTTGTATGAGCTTTAATTTGCTATATAAATTATAGTTCTGTGTTTATAAAATGCCCTTGAAAGAATGTCCTATTTTTTGAATACTAATACCACAGGGAAACAAATTCACAAAGCTTTTAGCTATAGGCTATATTTGCATAATTAAGGCAAACAGTCAGTCTGAATATCCAACTGAAGATACACTTTTAAAAGATATTCTACATACAGTTGATAGGACTCTGTGTATTTAGTTACAATATAGCAGTCTTTCATGGTAAGCAAGTGAAATTTAAACAGTGAGGCATAAATAGTATAATAAATAGGCTGTCATTTATCAGATAGAATACTGAACAAATAATTCAAAAGGCTCTGAACTCGTTTTGCTATGAGCTAGTAGCAAGTATCTCCAATACTGGTCTGCTTTACGGGTTTGTTCTAGAAAAAGCTGGTACGGCTCTCAGTGTAGCTGCCCAGTGTGTATTTTGTGATGACGGCAGTGGCATGCAATTCCCCAAGAGATTCTGGTAACCTCAGCTAAAGGCCTGGTAGCTTCAGCTTTTTAAAAAAATCCTCCCTGTTTAGAAAAGGCTCCTTCGATGTGAATTTACTAAAATGATGTGGAGGAGGCAATTACAAAATCAGTGACACAGAGCGCACCCCAAATTCTACATGTGGCTTGTTATTAAGAAAGCCAAAGGGATATACATGACCAATACATTTTCATGCTTTTTTCATAGTCAGGGTGGTTAAACCCTTCTTGTCTCTTTAGGCAGTGGCAGTAAATCCAGTATTGGGATCAAATCCTTAATTGTGGGCATGAACCTAAATCCTTTCCATTTCTGGCTCAGGAACAGTATCTCTGCTGGAGGTACATAGCCACGGTGTTGACGAATGCATAGGAAACATTACATGGCATTCAAAATGCATCACCTGCAATGTTCATTTTGAAAGAGCATCTCAATTAATTTTTATTTCTAGTAGCTCTGTATCAGTAATCAAGTATCAGAACAAGTATCTCTGGTCAGGAAGTTTTTGATGAGTTTATGACTTAGACATTTAATAGTGTTAAGAGTATTAACATTTGGGTCATACATTACAGATTCCTTTACCATCTTAAAAGGTAGCAGTATGCTCCAAATCTTCCCACTAGCTTCACAGTAGCACAGAAAACTCAGGAGTTAATTTAACCTTCAGACTGTCAGAGTAAAATAAACAGTTTTAAAAATGAAAATAGCTAGTCTGGAATAGTTCACAGTGAAGAACTTCATTTTTTATTCATTCTCTTCATACAAGGTGAAGATCATACAAGCGAATGTCTAATATTGTCCCTCTGAGGGAGCGTCATTGAAAGTTCCACCTAGAATTAATGGTTTGATGATGCTGAACAAGCTAGAGAAAATTCTAGAATCTAATATTCTGTAGTGACAGGACTCTTTTTGGGTAAAGATTTCTCCCCTGGATTTTCTTCATTCTATATAATGCTGTTAGTACAATTAAATAGCGAGTTTAACTTTTTGGCAAAATAACCTTTCAGCAACAGCTTGCCAGTAAGAAGATTTTAATTGCCCATTGCTACTTGCAGTGATATGGAAGTGGTATAATATGACAATAAATCTCCTCCTTTCCTAGAAGAAAAAAAGCACATTGCATAACCAGATGTCACCAGCTATGACTAAATACATGACAGTATGAGAGAAAGTCCTAGTTGTGAGAATTTGTAGAAGGAATACAATCCCTAGTGATGCTTCTATCAGTCTTTAAGCCATAGCCAGAAGTTTATGTGTCACCTTTTTATCTGTCTTCTCCATTACTAACCTAGTAAAAGCTACAGTTACAAATAGAAAAAGGAACACTAAAATATGAAAATTGCAACAAAACTTAGACAGTGTAGTGGTATAAGGTTTGAAAAGATATCTCCCACTGGAAAAAATCTGTCCCAAAAGTATGATAAAAGTCCTGTCAGCCAGACAAGTTTTAACTTTTCATCCTGAGAAATACGGCAGAACACTTAGGTGAAGTTTACAGTCTTCAGGGCCAGTTAGCAGAGGCAAGAAAATAAGCAGTTGGAGTGGTCAAAGAAAGCCTGTTTCCTAACAGTTACATTGACAAGTTAACTGTGAGTATAGAGGGAAACATGGCAGCTGAATGATAAAAAGAGTACAAAAAGGTCTAACACAACTTCCCACATCGACTCAGCCTGTGAAGACACTGGCCAGGTTCACTGAGTAAAACCCACAGCCTCCACTTAGGGACCGTAGAAATCAGGGGGGAAGGAAGTATAAGCCTTAGTCCTTTTCTCCCATTGCAACCAGAGTTCATCCAATCTGTTTGTTTATTTGTGTTAAGAGCAAGAACTGAGTAAAACCCACAGCCTCCACTTAGGGACCGTAGAAATCAGGGGGGAAGGAAGTATAAGCCTTAGTCCTTTTCTCCCATTGCAACCAGAGTTCATCCAATCTGTTTGTTTATTTGTGTTAAGAGCAACGTCATTTTCTTCTGCCTGAAAGCTATCAGCTAAGATCAGGTGAAACTTAAAATGGAACAATTTCTTCCAAGAGTTGCTGAATTCAGCTGGTCTTTCTTTTGAACACTGGGGGACAAAACAAGGATGTGCTGAAGATCTGTATTTCAGGATGCTCTCTGGATGGAGTCTGTGTAGATGCAATACTAGAATGTTTGGTTGAAGAGAATATGCAATACATGGGCATCCTAAGAATCAGAAAAGGGAGGAGAGGGAGAAAGGAAGGAAAGAAAAAACAGACATTACTAAAAGCTCTTCTTGCCTTTTTACATCATAGGTTTATTGAGACACCACAGCAGTCTCAGCATCTCTGAATTAGTGCTTCATTGAGGTGAAAGCCTACCCAATTCATTTCTAAACAATATTTGGATGGAAAGGCAATTAATTAAAAAAAACAGTTGTTCACATTTAAAGATGAAAAATTCCTGTACTAAACCATTCTGAGAAGAACATACTACAATATTTTTTTCCTGACTAAGGTTGCTGTAGGGCATTGAAAACAATCACAATACTTGCATCCTGTACAGGATCCTTTTAATTAATTAGTCAACAAAGGTCAGATCTTGAAACAATGCTCCAGAGTCACTGGACTGGAATGGTCTAAATCTAATTATTCCCAGTCCTACTACCAGTCAAAGTTTTTTTTTTTAATAATGATTTCTATTAGAGTAACAGTGATAGAGCTCAAAAAGAGGAGGAAATATTGGAAAAATTGGAATTTCATCAAGTTGAGAATAGAAATAAGCTCAACTACAGCCCTTCCACCTGCCTTTTAAACTCATGTCTGAATGTTATTCAAGTTGTGAGCAACCATAAGGTCTGCTTTAAACTCACATAGAACCCAGCTCATTATAATAGCTAGCTTTCACTCCAAATATATAATTTCAGTCAGAAATTGAATCCAAATTTCCATTCATACTTTTTTTTAAGTGTAGTCTTCCTTATTAATGGTAACTTTGACTCCTGAGTTTACAAACTCATTGGACTGAGGATCCATAGTCTGGTTCCACAGTCTTTGTACTGTTTAGCAGGAGGAATCTGGTTTATGTGCCCCAGTTCTCGCTTTGACTCTTAGTGGGGGTTTTTTTGTTGGCCAGAGGACGTTGTGATTCAGCAATCTGCAGCCAAAAGGAGGATCCTTAGGTTCAATGACAAAGTTGCTGAATTTGTAGCAGTTCAAAGGCTGCCCTGCCTTATGCTGGGAACTGAATTATTCTTCAAGTATTAGGGAAAATATAAAAAAGATTAAAAGCTATCCTTCTAGCAGCACAATATGGATCTGTATTCTGTATAGCAGGCTCTGTTCCTAATTTACTAATAAAACAATTTCCTACATGCCTAATAAAACAATCAAACCTTCTTCTTTCTTGCCATCCAGGTCTGCTGGTATGGTAAGCTTGATTATTTCCCTCCTTGTCAAGCTTGTGAAAAAACGGGTCGTTCTATGCTGAATGGCTTAACTGCTTGTGTAGGTGCTGAATGCAATTTGCCTATGAGAGGTTTGTATGAATTATGATACATCAAGCTGTTCTGCATGTTTATATCATGCTGTACATAGATTTAATAACTAGGTTTAAACACTTGTTTAGTATCAGTGCAAAAGGGAAGATGAAGGTATGTATTTGCCACCAAGGGCAGACTGATCTTTATGTTTAAAAGAAGGAGGTGGTGGTTAGTGAGTTAAAGCTCACCAAATCAAATAGATAGAACTGCAGCTTGCAGATGACCATAACAGGGGAAAATAATGTGGGGGGTTATTTTGTTTTTTGATGTACTTGTGTAAAAGGCTTCTCTTTGGTGTGTCTAGTACTGAAGTTTCTATCTGTAATAAAATACATGCCCTTTACTTCAAAAAAATTGTAATTGTTAAGGTGGATCCAGAATTTGAGCAAAATAACACCATTAAAATAGAGGGTGTATTATACTTTGGCTATAAACCACTTAAATATTACATACAGTGAAAAGTTCTCTTTCACTGCAATCGTTCAATGGTCTGAGAGATCGCTGTTCAAGGCAACAGAATAAAAATTAAATTGTACCTCCAGAATAACAGTTTGGGGCTTGATCCTGTAAATATTCCTATTAGTAATCCCAATGAAGTAATTTCTTCCTAAATGATTATTTCTAAATGCCTTTAAAAAATTGTAGTGCCTGTATTATAAAAAGATACTACTTTTGGAACACCTTCCCATTTCTAATGCAGTGTCCACTGCCAGTCTTATTCATCTGTTTCAGGAAGCAGCATAACTGGTTTCTCATCTCTTTTTTTCTTTTTTTTTTTTGCTTGCAATCTGTGAAAAATCCCAGTCCTGTGAAAAGCATTAATTAACTCCTGTGAAATCTGCAGAGTCTGACCCTTGTGGGAGTTGCTCAATCAGCAACTGAGTATAAAGTTTCAAAGTATTACGGCGACCAACACGTAAGCCAGACTGCAACCTAGCCAGCAGTTCGTACTTGTGGCAGAACTCTTCGTCTGTGTAGAGCAGAGGCTGTCTTGTCAAGTGTTAGTTCATGCATTCTGTCTTTCCTCAGAGCAGAGCCACGAGGGGCTTCATCAGTGCCCGTCGGGTTAGATGGTTACGCTATGGCCAGCCTTAGGAATAGAGGAGCGATGGTACCACTACCAGGCTAAGCAGAAGCTCCAGCTGCACAACTGCCCCTGCTAGACCTTCTCCGGCTTGCCAGGCCCTACCAAGCAGTGGCATACAGGGACCTTGTCGCGTTACCTGGGCAGTTGGTTAGGCAGAGCGTTTTCTAGGAGAGGGCGTGGGGCTGCGGGAAGCTGGCAGAGCAGGTCACTGTGGCTAGCTCGGGACAGCCGGTACCGCAGAGCGCTGTCCCGGCCCAGCAAGAGAGGCACAGGACGGGGCTCCCTGCCGCGGACGGCGCGGCCCTGCGCGCAGTCTCGGTCGTGGCGCTTGCCAGCAGCCCCCCAGGTTGTCCCCG
>NW_010434058.1:0-5217 GCF_000710305.1 Buceros rhinoceros silvestris | reverse complement strand
TTTAAACCCTGGGCGGCCGCGGCAGTGGCAGTGCGGCGCGGTGTGGGTTTTCCTCTGGTCCCTGCTCCGAGGTCTTAGCGGGATATTGGGGGCCCTTACGGGAGTTTTGGGTGTGAGGGGCGTGAGGGGGCGGCCTCGGGCCTCTGCTTCGCCACACGGCAGAGGTGACTGAAGCTTCCTTTCCCCATCATCACCCCTAAGCTGTGAGTAGGAGAGGTTGTCTTCTATTTAAATGAAAAAGGAGATGCTGCTCCTCCCCGAGGAGGGAGCGCCCGGGAATCTTGTTGGGAGAAATGGCTTTTTCTTCTCCCAGCCCGAATGCCGGAACAACAACAACAAAGCCACACCAGTGAGGGTCTGCTGGCGGAGGGGGCAGAGGCTGGCGGCAGGCTTTTGCGTGATCTCCATCCTTCCGCCGTGATCGATGTTACCCGTACCGCGTTAACTTCTAAAACGGAGAAGTATTTCCAGCGCTACGTGAGCTCCGTTTCAAAGCAACAAATCTAAAATGTTGCTTCATTCCCTGTCTATTTAAGACTTACTAACCATTCTGCTGCGCCCTGAAAGAAATCAGTATTATTTTATCCCCGTGGCTGAAAACCCTCCCATTATTCTTACCGCCGCCAAAGCATTGTCTGCTCCGTTCGGGAGTGGCACCTACTTTTAAAGGGACAGAGAAGATTCTTTTGAAGTTCTGAGGTTTTCTTTTCCAAATTGACGAGGTCCCTGCTTGTGTCGGATAATTCTGCCATCTCTGTATTTTTAAAGAGGTTGTTTGCAGAATTCGGTATACACCTTCATCCTTTTGTGTTTATCTGTTCATTAGTCTTGGTCCATGGAATCTGTAACAACTACAGTCTCGTCCTTTGTTTACTGTGAACTCTTATGACCTCTTTCACTTTCTCAGCAGTGTGAACCACATTTTCTCGTATTCAACAAGCACCTTTCATAAGGAAATGCCTGCAAAGAACCTGATATTTCATCCAGCATTGTCATTTTATAGAGGCATATGGAGTAACTAACTGTTCCTCCCTACCTGGAGGCAACCTAAATCAGCAACTCTCTCTCTTCTTCCCTTTGAATTAACAAGTTTTATGCCCCTTTACTTCCCAGCTTCCTGTAGTGCTCTACTGAAAGCCGACAAGAGCTAAACCAATTTCCTCACTTCCCAATGTCCCCAATATCCAAGGGGGGAAAAAAAAAAAAAGCTGATGAGTCCTCTATCACAATCACAGATTCTCGTGGTTGCAGTACTTAATATAACAAGCTGAACCTTGCTAGACCCATGTAGGAATTTGCTAGGAGACCAGCTATTTTCTCGACTTTGCACTGAGAGCTAGGTTATTTTATTTAGTTTGGTTTGTTTATTAACTTCTAAGTATGTGCTTATTCAGCTCTAGGTCAGACTGATAAGTCAAAGACTGACTCTCATTCATATCTAATTGCTCTGACTGTGGAGAAGTACCACCTTGTTCTCTTATTGTAGGCTTCTCTTTTGGAGGCCTGATGGCGTGGGTGTCTCCAGGCAGTCCAAGATAGAGGCTTCACCAGCCTCTCTAAAGGATGTATGAGTCAAGACTCCTTCTAAGACTAACCCAAATTTGAACACAATGGCCCTGACCTTTTATTGTGCACAGCAGGTTGTCCTAGATTGCTTTGGTTTAGCTGCCTTCTGAACAGGACAGTGGTTTTTTGCTTGAATAAAGTTCAGTATGCAGACAGTTCAATCTCAATAAAATCAGTAATACATATAGCATTAAACAAGGGGATAAAGCACAACACATGAGATCGCAGGTATAAAATCTGATAAACTCACTCCTCATCCTGGAACAGTTGTGAGGTTGAACTCCCTTTCCTGTATGTATAGCTCCCGCAGACAGTCTTGTGGGGAGTTTCGTGGGGGCAGTGATTTCTTCTTCTAAGATGACTGATCTTGTGGGTACAAATATCACCCCAACAAGGGCTCAGCTCCTTTGCAGTGCCACCAGACCTGGCTGTGCCAAGTGTGTCTGGGCTCTGGTGAGTCATGTTATGTCCCTTGGCTTGGATTTTTTGCATCTAAACCCCTCCATCTATGTTGTTCCAGTTTTTCTCTCCAAGCTGGTCTAGCTTTAGACACTGCATCCTGCTTTTGAGTAGCTCTTCTTCAGTCTCATGGTTTTTTCCTCCAATCTGGCTCTCATCCCAAGGAATCAGTTAGGATATCATTTAAGATATTTTAACAGTGAAAGTAGGCTTGGAAGTTAGCTCACCAAACAACATCAATTATAATAAAAAAATTCAAACTGCCTAATTTTAGTTACATCAAGATCCTTTTCTTCCTGCCCAGTGGCAATGCTTTGCTTCACTTCAGGCGATGGGTTGGATACCCATTTACAGTTAATTTGTCATGTGTCATCTTTCACTTTTCAGTTACAATTATGTCAGCACGAAATGGATAGGAACACAACCAAGTCTGTTGTAAGCCGCTTCCTTCTTCTACCTGGGTATAAACAACTACTCCAAGGAAAAGGTGGCAGAGGCCTTTGGCTGGAGCAAGTCTGCACAGCGGAGAAGAGTTGTCTGAGTTGTACTGGCCTGCAGTGCCCAGGAGCACTTTGTGCCCACCCTGTGTTGTGTTGTGCCATGAAGTTTTCCCACATGAGGTGCAAGCAAAGCGCAACGGCACCTCTCTGCATCACATGCTATCTCCTGTACATCTTACAATGTACAGCACAGAAAAGCACCAAGGTGTTCCCTCAATGTCCATAATCGCCTTTTCTCCATACTGAGATTTTTTGCACTGTTTTTTTCCAGAGTCTAGGCATTTTGGTTGTCTTTTCACTCTTCAACCACCACCCCCCCCTTCCGCAGTGGTCATTAGTGCCTCTTTATAGGGACTGCTCTGACTGAGAGAGGGATTAAACGTTTCTGTTTTACTTGCAACTTTGATTGCTTAAATTTCACAGCAGTCACAGACAGGTCCACAAAGGAGCTGTGGAGCTTCTTGCAAGAGAGAGGAGATAATGAAGATGAGACTCCAAAGCATCATGAACTGCTAATCAGCCCAATGCCACAGAAAAACATTTGTACAGCCTGGAAGAGGTGGGCGACTGATAGGATTGTGCTGCAAAGCACTTCTGGCATGATCAGAGTTAACTGGGTAGGATTATGAGTATTTTTTCCTTTCACCAACAAAGGGTGTTAAAGCTCCACAAGGAGCATGGATGGGATGGACATCTCTTATTCAAAGCATAGTAACAATAATCTGAGGGAGATAAGGCTTTTCCCTGGTGCAGCAGAGCGCAAAGCAGTGTCAGAACACTACGAGCTTTTCCTCCAAGGCAGGATTGAGAATTTCAAGCTGAGATGAGCATAAAAAACTTACTGGCATAGTTCAGATCTGCCTGGGACCTTTTGTTTTGATTTGTTCTCCTGTGGCAGCAGCTTTGCCCCATCAGCAGATGGATTGCCAGCCGTGCAAGATAGCAAGGGAAGATTTTTGGCTTCTTGGATTTGTTCTTCTTCCTTAAGTACTTGTGTCTTCATTTGCAGTGAATATTTTTCTCAATACCAAGTTGGTTCAGTTTTCCCTCTCCTTAACCTCTCAGCAAGTCTTTGTTTCTCAGAATCTTCTAGTTTAAACCGGGTCAAATGCTAACAAGCGTGTCAGGAACCCCCTCCCGCCCTTAGGATCTGACAAAAAAGATCAGACTGCAGGCCTGTCAAGCTCTTTGTCCTACTTTTGCAAGGAGCCCATGCCTGGTGCTTCAGAGAGGTGGAAAAAGCCTGATATTTAAAGGTCACATCCCCTTCTCCTTGCTGTGACACCGTTGCTTCACTTTTTATTTTCTTCAGCATTCTTCAGTGAATTGGAAATCATGCTGCTGGTGACAGATTGCTCAGCTCCTTCATACAGCTCTATAGTTTCCTGTGGAAGATCTTTCACCAGCTGCCAAGCCACACTGATTTTCTGTTGAAAGCCTCTCCTGTTTTCTCTGATATCTACGGGGTCATGAGATCCTGCAGGGTGAAAGAGGGGGAAAACAACTAAGATGCTATACGTATGTTTGTAACGCTCAGAAGAATAGTTTTCTGCTTTTGTCTGACTTTCAGTTGAGCAGTTCACAGTGCTGTGAGCTGCTTCTTGAGAAGCTAAGTGTGAATAGTCAGTTGAAAGAAATGGATGAGGATGGACCATAAGACCGAAACTGAAGTCATCCTGGCACAAAGCAGAGAAGAGCATATAGCCCAAGTGGGAAGAAAAACAAGAGCAGCAGCAGCAGATTTTATAACAAGGTACATAAAGAAAGCTATTTTTATTCTCTGAGATCGTGCAAGAAGGGTACTGAAAGCATCGGAAAGGTATTGGCTGCCTTAGGATTTAAAACGAAATAAAGCAGATCACTAGCCGTAAGGAATAAAACAAAGAACATTTCCTCCAGTGCAATTCTTTGTTGCTTAGAAAGCAGATACTGCAGGCACATATTCTAATATTAAATCAAATTATAATACCATTAAAGCAAGTAGCTCATTTTCTATACTGGCCTCATATCTATAAAGATTAAGCTTGAATAAAAGCACATGGCTTTCCTCTGCCACATTGTGTAATTATTATTCATACAGCAGAATTATAGATAACAAAGTAAAATATGTCTACTTTCCTGCATCTCTGCTATAGGATCCCTGAAGCTTCAGTGATTTTAAATTTAAAGGTTTAAATTTCCTAATTCCCTACTGTAGCTCATTGCATTTTATTCATTTTATGTACATCCATCATACACATGACCTTGGACTGCAAACACCTACAAATACATTCCACTCTTAACTTTCAGAGAAGATCCTTGAGGGAAAGGTTTCACAAGGCAACTGAAATGATTTAACAGTTAATTGCACCTTCTTCCCCTCTCCCTCCCTCGCAGGACTGCCTCTATGTACCTGCTGCTTGCTTCACAAAAAATATCTAGCCTTGTCTGCCTCCTTGATGAGCACATCCAGTTCACTGTCAGAAAATAGATCCTAAAATATGGTCAAGGATGAAACTGTATTGCTTGTCTTCATTTGTGTGGTCATCGTGCTGCAAGCCAGGCTTCACAGCACACAGCTCAACCCTCTGCTGAGGGGGCACCTCCTGGTCGGGGCTGGCCTCATCTCCTGTGTTTCAAACCTTTCCCCCAGCCTGAATCAGCCTTCTCAGGGGTTCAGATCCTGGGGGGTGGGGTGGGCTGGGGGTAGGGA
>NW_010434057.1:0-1645 GCF_000710305.1 Buceros rhinoceros silvestris | reverse complement strand
GGGGGTGTTTGGAAATTGGAGCCCTGGACATGGCCAAGGCAAGCCTAGCTCAGTAAATAAACGGGGAACACAAGGTGAGGGGACATAATCGGGACAGGGGAGAGCGGAGCTCAGCCTAGCCCCTGCCGTGATTTAGGGAGCCCTGGGAGACAACGTTTCTCACCAACTCCCCCCCGCCACTGGACACTTTAGCCATCTATGCAATTTTTTTTTTCCAGAAAACTATGTGTGTGGGAGAATCAGGGAAAGGATGTGGACACAGTTTCCCTTGTTTTGAATCCTGTGGGTGCCATGCTGCTGTTCTCACCCCACACCTGAGCACTGCCCAGGACACGCACAGTGCCAGGGCTGATGCTTTCCCAACTCGCTTCCCGAGCTGCCAGGAGATCACCCTGCTGTGAGATCCGTCTTGTGACAGATCTAGCTCCGGCTCTGTCCGCTTCCCCCTCCATCCCCCCTCCCTCTGCACCCAGACCAATCCACAGCCACACCACCAGCCCAACTTCCCTTCAAACAACAACAAAGCCCCCAAAATGGTTTTGTTTGGAGGAAAGTTTATAAGAAACCGGGCTTGCCAGATGCACGTTACTGGTCAGTTCCATCTGCTAGCTTCGCTTGCAGACCCTAAAAAATCATATAGACCGTTTGTGCTTTCAGCTCCCCCCAATCCAATTATTAATGCGAGTGAAACTGCAAAGCACTTATTAATTGCTCCCAAAGACAATCTTTCAGGAAAGTTAATTGGGAGCTTTCTGGTTTTCCAAACAGCTCCATAAGCTAATGGTCAGAGCAGGCAGAATTTGTGTTGATTTTCATTGTGTTTATCCCCTGGTTAAAGTTTGGGTTTGCTCCTAAGGTAACGAAAAGGGTCTTGGGGTCTTTTTTTTTCATTTCTCAAAGGGATCTGAGAAAAAGCTGACCAGGCTGCTGGAAGGGGTGGGAATGTGGAGGAAAAAAACCCAAGAAAATAAAAGCTCCCTCTCTGGGATCATCTCGGTTTCCCTGGTAGTTCACTGAAGTGTGCAGAGTGGCTGGTGCTGTTGCAGGGACACAGTCTGGGCTTGACGTCTGGCTGCTGTATGAGAGCAGCTCCCTGGACTCACAGTGCTCTTTCACCTCATGTTTGACTCACAAATGCTTCCCAGCATTTAGAAGCCTGAAATTACAAATTTTTTCTTTCATTTTTCCTTACTGCCCTTTGCTGCTTGCCCAATAATTGATTCCTAATTAAGAGTCTTCTTTTCCTCTGAGAGTCACCAAAATTTGGTCCTTGCTGGACCTAAACTTCTGATGACTTTTTCCAGAGTTTCTTGCGAATGGAGCCAGCAAGAGGATCAAGCCATCACAGGCAGCTGGGATCAGCAATGCCAGGACATTCCTGGAGCAGGTTCCATACTCTGTGATGCCCTTTTCTGTGAAGGACCCACAGAGCAGTCCCCTATCAACAAGCCAGCAAAGGCTTTTTGCTTAACACTCTTTTCCAACCTCTTTGTTCTCCAAAGTTCCTGAAGTTTGAGGGCTGTGAGCTTTGGGGACACTCAGCTGACCTAAACCAAAAGCAGCCCTGGGTCTGCTTTTGTGCATCACTGGGTCCTGCCCATTGTTTGTAGATCTGTTCTTGTCGATCCTTTGTCTCAACAATCCC
>NW_010434056.1:2619-3992 GCF_000710305.1 Buceros rhinoceros silvestris | reverse complement strand
AGCATCGCTGCCGGACACGTCCCGTACCCACGCACCCTGCCAGCCCGGCTGCCCGCGCTCCCACCTCGACCTCCACGCAACTTCACTAATCACAAGGGAACGATCCCCATTCGCTGCCCCCTTCCCACATCCAAGGTTTCCATCCCTGGGCGCACGCTTACCCGAGGACACGGGGCATCGCCTTCCCTCGAGATGCCGAGGCCACGGTCAGCTCAGCTGCCCGAAGCCCGAGCGAAGGACGCCAGAGCGTGTACCGGGGACGGGCACTTACATAAGTGCCGTGCTGGTTTCACACCCCGGCCGCTCCTCAGAACGTGATTTTTCTTCTAAATAACCTAAACAGACCCCAGGGACCCCAAGTCCCTCGCGTTTCACAGCCCTCAAAGGAGCTGAAGCAGTACAGTTAATTACTTATTTTTTCCTTCTGTCTAGAAAAAAATCATTTCACCTGCGTGTTTCAGCTGACAAAAGCTGACACCTCCATGTTCAGATAACTGGCACGTGTTTTTTTACTGAACTAGTTGGACCGCAAAGGAAATGGAGAGTTTTACCTCGTCTTGTTAAAAGGGTTTTAACAGATATAAAGTTAGAAGGGATTTGGAATCTGATCCGTGGCCAAAAGCTCTTCTAAATGCTAGCACAGCTTGAAAAAAAAACCAACAAACTAAAGAAGATGAATTTTAAGTTAATTTTTCCTATAAATCTCCTCCAGTTGCAAACTCCCACAGCTGAAGTCAGAATCCACAGTGTAAAATCATGAGCATTACAAAATTATGTATACGATTAAAACAACTTGTTAAGTAGAAAAATATTCAAATGTATACAGCGTTTGTGTAAACTAAAGTCATCTGGGGAAAAATAAAAAAGCAGTTTTGGTCTGGCTGATCTGCTGGGCTCCTCAGGGGAACATTTCTGATTCGTGGTTCAAACAGGATCGGGGCGCTCTGCCGACGGTGCCCTCTAATACCCTCCAGAGCTCAGAACTCTGGTTTATCGTGTTAGGACGGCCACGGAAAATGATTTGGGGAGTTGAACATATTTTCCTGAAATGAAGCCACTGGTCATCCCCAAAGCTGCACAGGCAGGATTTAACTGGGAAGAGCATCTGTGATGATCTTCCACTACTACTCTGCAGAGTAGCAGGACAGGTACCTCCAAAGGGGGGAAACGGGGGATGATTTCACCTCTGGATTCCACCAGTGCATCTCCCATTCACAGCCGTGACACCGGCGCTCTGTGTCTTCGACAGCGGACACACCGCCTGCGAGCTCGGTGCCTTTGAGACGAAGCACTCGCTGGAGCAGGGTTCACCCTCTTCACCGTGTAATCACCTGCCCGGGGCTTTCCTGCTAGCCAAGGATTTCAGACAGGAA
>NW_010434056.1:2109-2495 GCF_000710305.1 Buceros rhinoceros silvestris | reverse complement strand
AACCCTCGGCTAGCCAGGACCGCCTTAACCAAGTGGTCACCCTGGGAAGGGAAAAAAGCCTCTGTGGTTGCAGAGGAAATAAATGTACAGGAAATAAATGTATCACTATCTGCTCAGGTTGGATCCGCCACTTGGAGCTGGTGGCTCATCGGTCCAACTGCTTGAGAGAGGCTGCCGTGCTCCGCTGGTTCTCCAGTTCGGCAAAACGGTGCAGAACAACCACAAGAGCGTACAAAACCCATTCTGATTCTGGTGCATCTCCAAAGGTGGAGTTCCCGACCCAAAGCTGCGGGCTGGAGCAGAGCCCTTTCCCAGGGCCTGCCCACCGCGCTGTGGACAGACACGTGCCCGTCTTTGCCCGATCACCAAGCCGGGGTGGGAACACG
>NW_010434056.1:0-2074 GCF_000710305.1 Buceros rhinoceros silvestris | reverse complement strand
TCCAACTGCTGGAGAGAGGCTGCCGTGCTCCGCTGGTTCTCCAGTTCGGCAAAACGGTGCAGAACAACCACAAGAGCGTACAAAACCCATTCTGATTCTGGTGCATCTCCAAAGGTGGAGTTCCCGACCCAAAGCTGCGGGCTGGAGCAGAGCCCTTTCCCAGGGCCTGCCCACCGCGCTGTGGACAGACACGTGCCCGTCTTTGCCAGATCACAAGTCTGAGTGAGGAACTCGTGCGGGTGCCCAGTTTCCCAACAGTGCTGGCCGGAGACGGGCACGAGGGTTATTTTCTACTTGGAGCTCATTTCCCTAAATAAAACTTGAGCACCAAAGGGTTTGCAGCAAGATGAGGGAAACCCCAAGAGCGTATTTATAGCCACGTCCGTGCACACAAACGCCGCGACGGGGAATCCCTTCCCTGTGAAACCAAACCAGACACCGCCGGTACCAGTCCTGACACCTGCAGCACCCCGTTAGCTGGTGAGAAGCCAGCCCACCCCGATAGACTCAACAAGTGGTGGCCATCTGAGGAGTGGAATAATCATTCCAGTTCCAGAGCCATGACCGTGCCCTAACAGACACGCTGCGGGTGGATGCTGCTGCGATACGCGGTGGTTCGTGCCAGCCACGTCGTATTTCCACCTGTTTCAGGAGCAGGAGGGTGGTGAGAAGAGGGTTTGTGATTGCCCACAACGAGGTGCCCTTCGCTCCTCTGAATTCATTTGGCTTATGGGGTCCCCACGGGTGTGTGAGCATCACACCTGAACAGACCGGGGGGCAAAATTGCTGTACACAAGCGGGCGAAAGCAGAACAGACAGAATCAACTGCGTATCAGCAGAAAGACTGAACTCAAGTGGCCCACAAGCCTCCTCTTCCCTAAGAAGAAACATAAATCACGTATCCACTAAAATGAAGAAGTCTCCCCAACTGTTGGTGACATAACCCACACCCAACACACATCTTCCTTAACCAAGGGCCACTTCCTCTGAAGCACCAACGCTCCCATCTCCTTGGCACCAACCACAAAAACAAAACAACCCCGGGCTACGACAGCACCTCCTTGACTAGCCCGAAAAAAAGAGGCCAACTGCTTTTTCCATCCAGATTCCAGAGGTGCTCCAGCCCCAGAGCAATCAAGGCACTGGGAAGATGCACCAACAGTACTTTGGTTAACGAGCAGGCCAGCAATTACTGCTTGACCAGACGCTCCAGTCTATAAAATCTCTCCACACCGAGTTAATTCGCAAGAGGGGCGTTACAAAAGCTGATGACTAGAGGCGTGCGAAGAGCACACTGCAGTCCTGTTACCCTGGACAGAAGAAATTCAGCCACGCTTCACAGGCCACAGCGCCGAGGAAAAAAAAAAAAAGAGGATTAAATTTATTCTGCAGGAAAAAAAAACAAACACACACACACAAGGCTGGGAAAGGAGGAAACACAAACACGTTTTAAGCCAAAAGATGACAAATCCCCAACGGGGAGCGCCCACAGCAGCCCCGAAGGACGGGCAGCTCCTCAGACAATGCAGGAATCTCCCTGCAGAATCCCAACTACCTTTTTTTTTTTTCCCCTCCTCTGGCCTCCATCTCTGCCAGCACTACAGCAAGGCGACGGGGAGGCGAAGGCTCTCCATCACCGGGGGGAGAAGAACACCAGTTAAAAACCCCAGGGCTTCCCAGCAGCCTAGGAGAGGCTCCCCATCACCAGGGTGTACAGGGGCTGGCGTCAGGGCTTTTGTTTTGACTAATTCCCTGGAACGTCGTGGAGTGCAAACCTTCCCCTGCAGTATTTGCAACCCAAATATTGCAGCACTGAGCTAATTTCAGAGAGCTGGCACACAAAACCGACTACCGGAGCGAGCAGCGCAGAAAACGAAGGCAAGCTAAATTTAGGAGTAACTATGCAATGCGATATCAAATAACAGATTATTTCCCTTCTCCAAAAGGGAATTTTTTAAATTTTTTTTTTTTTTTTCAATCCAGCTGACACCACTCCTTTTAAGATCAAGGTTCTCCAGAAACACAGGGAAGGACCCTACGATTTTCTGGCGGCCAACATGAGATGCAACCCGCC
>NW_010434055.1:0-1031 GCF_000710305.1 Buceros rhinoceros silvestris | reverse complement strand
CCTCCCCCAGCCTGTAACGCTGCAAGGGGTGCATAGTAGTAGTAGTAGTTGCATAAGAAGCATTTGTTTTTGATAGTGCTGCAAGGGAATGAATGTTCCTGTTTTCCATGCAACTATCAACTATTTTCTCAAAATTTCCTTTTGAAGAACTTGACCTGAAGGGGGTCTAAGCAAGTAAGTGTTTCTCAAAGGCAAGTAAGTTTCTTTTTTCCCTTTCAGTTCCCACATGATAAGAAGGAATGTGTCTATTCTAACACAGAAAGATATAAAATCACCTGGCAGGCTGGAGATGCTTAACTTGGCCTGCTCCTTGCAGCCCGCAGTGGTCCATCTCAAGAGATGGAGTGGAACACCCTGGCTGGTGGAAGGGGGTTGAATCACTATGCTGTGATGTAAGTTTATAAACTGGGAGAACTTGGTGGGGTCTCATTTTGCAGCCCATGTGAAGTCCTGAGAAAAATGTACGTGTTAGTCTTTTCAAGATGTCTCTTCACGACATTTAACTGACCTTAAGACTGGCCACAGTTTGACCTGATTATGGGGTTTTTTTGTCTCAAAGCAGAAACAATTAATATGTATCCCCCACACTTAATATGTGGGTGAACACACAAAGAAAACAATATCTTCAGCAGGGGGGCAGCACAAGACTTCTGTCACTAACACTCACCTTTGCCCTGTCACTTCACCCACTGTGACTGAAATTCATTAAACACATCTGGAGAATTTGCATGCTTAGCCTGCTTTGGAAAGAGGGGATTGTCTAGCTGTGAAAGGAGATTATGCAGCAATTTCCTCCTCAGCTCAGCAAGACAATGAATATGACTCTTCATTATAGAGGAAGGATGAGTAAGAATGGTTGCATTTCCTGTGCAGTGAGAGCAACATGAGCTGTGCTCCAGGGAATTTCCATGATCATGTTGATTTCAGACACGATGCATAATGTTACTATGGGAATTTCCATGATCATGTTGATTTCAGACATAATGCATAATGTTACTACGAGAAATTTTACGTGTTCAAATAGGAATGCT
>NW_010434054.1:423-2972 GCF_000710305.1 Buceros rhinoceros silvestris | reverse complement strand
TAGGGTGCGGGTGCCTCCGCCACTCAAAGTGAGAAGGTGCCGTTTCTCTCCCTGATACCCAGAAGGACAAAGACCCGGGGCAGGAGGTTAACAGGACTGGTTGGTTGGTTGGTACTGCTGTCGCTGCGGCCCGTGAGGGCGTAGTCTCGGAGTAACCGAGGTGCACTTACTCTCTGGGAAGCGTAGTTCGAGCGAGAGCAAAATGCCCTCCTACATTTGGCACAAGAAAAAGCTCAGTGGGCAAAGCTCTAGCTGGAGGAACTCAGTTGCTGGCGCTGCTCCAGACCTGGCTCGCTGTGCTCTCTGCTGCTTTCCTCAGGGCTGTGTGTAAACGCATCCTCTGCCTCTTTTAGAATGTGATCAGATGGAGGTGCTGGTGCAGGTTCAACTGTAATATCCAGCTTTTCACCACAGACATTCACAAACCCCGTGAGAGCTGGTTGTAAATAGTATTACATTGTTTTCAGGTTCCTCTGCAGTTATTTCAATAGTTTTTTCCTGATGAAAGACTCGTTCAGGAAAAAGAAAAAAGTCATGGCAATCAGGTGATGTTAAATAACGTCACACTGCAAAAACATCGGGGGCAGAAAATTGGTAGGGGCCAATTTGCACAGTAGATACACTAGAGAGAAAAGCTTGCACACCTTGTAGCCTGTTTGCAGAGTTTATTTCACAGATGTTAGTATTGCACTGATTACAGATTTAGAAAAAATAAAACCCAAACACTCAACCCCTCAAGCATGTGTGGGTTATTTTAGGCCCGTTAAATTTATTCTAAGAATCTGCAATATGGTTTTTTTATTGTGAGAACCATTTGCAGTGTTTCTAGTTTTATGTCAGTATCAAAATTGATACCCATTAAAATCTGAAAGGAGATTGGAAGATAAAGAGAGTTATGTTTGAGGAGTAAATTGGGCTATTAATTTAGTATTTATCATTGGATAATAAAATATTTTAATTTCTTTTTATTCCCATTGCACAGCCTATTACTAACAAGCAAACATTGTGGGTCACTTTGCTATTAACAACAGTGATATACTTCATCCAAACTTCCTGCAATTAAAATTTAGTTCTTTGGTTTGACAAAAGCAGAATGAATTGACTCTGTGAAATCCAAAGTTCTAGAATAAATCACCATCTCAGTAAAATTAATCTCACGCTAGCAGAGGTAATTTTTACGTACCTGTAGCAGAGGAGACTCCGTGTAGATAAATGCCTGCAATATGTCATTTTACAGTGTAAATATAATTGACCTCAAGAAGACCATCTTAATTGCATTTTAAATATACAAAGCCAAGAAATTTGAAGGTGTGCCTACGCAGCAGCACTAAATTATCCAACCCTCTTTTTTTGGGAACCAAAAACAAAAAAAAAAAAAAAAAATTAAAAAATAAATATGATTTATATGTTATGTGCGTATCATTCTCTATATTTCTAAGCAGAAAATGAAGAAACTCGTAATGTATTCTAGGTGCACTAGGCCAGATTCTGTTGGTCTCAGACTTAGGTATTTACTTTGAAGTTTTACCACACACCCGGATGTATTCCACTTTATAAAAAGAAATCAATGTAATTTTGAAGAGTAGAGAAAATAACTGTAATTGTACTATGCGTGTCAGAGGATTCTTACGGCAAAGCATCTGTCGGGTTGAAATGGGCTTTTCTAGGATGGGGAGTTACATTGCGCTGCTCCGGTTTTACCCGAGTCACCAGTTACACCCCAGTTCTAATACTGCAAGAACAGGGAACGGCAGTTCTACCTCTACCTGAAGTGTTGCCTTTACGATTCTGTGAGACTTTTCTTGACAATTTATGATTTTGGACGCTGTGATCACATTCTGCCCTGCATCTCCCTGCAAAATTTGTTCCCCTGAACATTCAGGCAGCTGTGAGGTTGCTGGTTTACTACTGGCAATCTAGATATCTGCTAAGATCTTCATTTATTATTTCAGTGGTGTGTGGGGTCTGAGCCTCTGGAGCTTCCTCTAGTAATTAATTTCTGCACTGCAAATTTATTTTTAATCATGTCAGGACAAGAAGCAAATTAATGGTGTTCACTGGTAAACATCTGTATTCCATGGTGTGCCGGGTTGACAGCACCTACCCTTGGCAGCACCCTCATGCTATTGTTTGGTATAAAATGCTAATATCATATTCCATCCTGTTTGAAGAACTCAAAATTATGAACAATTTTGAAATGTTATAGTAACTTTGCTTACCTCACAGTAACTAGAATCGCTACAGAACTTTAACAGGTCTTTGAAGAACAGTAATTGGATGCTCTGCACCACTTGTTAATTTTTTATTTAACTTTGATCAGGCTCTAAAGCTATAATAAAATTAAATATAAATAAACTGCATTAAAGTAACAAATAACTGGTGCGGTGAAGCTCAAACCTGAAGCATCTGAGAATTCTCAGCTTTCCCTTGATGGAAGGATGGGCAGAACGGGAACTTCCTAACTAGAAGGCATGGAGCGGAGAGGTCTGCGCTACGTGCTGGCTGCTACAACATCCTGCTCCGAGTTAAGCCATAGCTTCAACTGTCTT
>NW_010434054.1:0-328 GCF_000710305.1 Buceros rhinoceros silvestris | reverse complement strand
CTTTTTCAAGGATAATATCATCTTGGAGATGTATTTTTAGTAGAATACATAAAATTTTATCCTAAGTTATTTAGGAAGAATTAAGAATTATAAATTAAGAAATTTATATTCATCCACTGCCCATAACGTTCAGCTTTACTTATGACTGTAATGAGCTTTTATACTTTAAAAAAAAAGTTCTCTAATGTTTGGGATTTTTTTTGGTATTTCATTATGGACTTTCTCAAGGAAGAAAAAATAGAAAGTCACTTAAATGTAGGAAGAGAAACAGAAGTGCTCTGGAAGTGATTTGGTGTGTTCCTTACATTTTCCTTTATGAGGAAATATA
>NW_010434053.1:502-805 GCF_000710305.1 Buceros rhinoceros silvestris | reverse complement strand
CGGAGCCAGGCTATCCCGCAGAGCACATGCGCTTTCTTGGTGGCATTTTCTGGCGTGAAGTCCTTGAGGTTTTCCCACGGGTTCTCAGTTTGCTCTTCGCTGATCGAAAAGGCCCCTCGATTCCTTTGTCTTGGCAAATCTCACATTCTTCATCTCATAAATTGCTTTCAAATTCGTCCCGGTTGTCTGGGTCCTTGGGTCACAGAATGGGAATAAAATGCTGGGAAAGCTCCAATTGTTCTATTACGTTCTGGGTGTGCTTCAAGCGGATACCTTTAAAAATCGTCTGTTCCGAGTTAATTA
>NW_010434053.1:0-334 GCF_000710305.1 Buceros rhinoceros silvestris | reverse complement strand
AAGCTTGAGCAGAGCCCGTTTTCTGTCGGTTCAGCTGCGCAGGGAGTCTGGCCAGTCCCGCTCAGACAATCGAGCAGCTTTGTCCCACACACGCCAGTATCGATCGTCAGAACAATGTTCCGTTCTCTAACGTTACAGTCATGAAAACTTTTCAGCTTGTGATTAATTCTCCTACAGTTACCCGGGGGGTGTCCCAGGAGGGGGGTGGGGGACTCTGCCCGACGCCCCCTGGCTCACGCGGGTTTTCTGCAGGCTTTCGCCAGTGAGAAGGTTTTTGGGGTGCTGAGCGAGAAGCTCTACGACCTGCTGCAGCTGGTGAGTGTGCGGGACGACG
>NW_010434052.1:560-918 GCF_000710305.1 Buceros rhinoceros silvestris | reverse complement strand
CCTGGGAGCGTTACCGCTGTGGCAGTGATGGGGAGGAGAGGGAGATGAAGGTGCCTTTGCTTGTCTGGAAGGTACCCGAAAGGTGACGTTTCCAAGGAAATGAGGTTGTTTCAGTGTCGCGGTGAGCTGGACCGTGCGACCTGTGCGTAACCTGAGGTTAAGGCTTCATCACAGCTGTGAGGATCCCCAGGGCGAAAGGAGAGGGTTGTCCCGCCTGCGAGGCCCTGGGGTGCTGCCGGGGTCTCTGCCCCATGCGCGGGGCAGCCCCGGCCCCACTGGAGCTGGGGATCGACCCCGGGCGCTGCCCAGCCTCTGGGGAGAAGGACCTCGCTCAGTCCTGGGCCCATCTTGTCCCTGG
>NW_010434052.1:0-332 GCF_000710305.1 Buceros rhinoceros silvestris | reverse complement strand
CACGAGCATCTCTGTTCTGCTGCTGCTGGTGCGCGGCTCTGTCCTCTGCCGTTGGCTCCGAGCCGTCCACCTCCTGCGGACTCAGCAGGGTAAGAGGAGGAAGAGGCTCTTCCTTGGAGCGCAGCTCATCCGTCAGCCCCGTGCAGTAAGGTGTGTGGCAGGGCAATGGTTAAAAACACACATTCAGCACCACAAAAGGACTGCGTGCGGCGCTGGGTTGCGGGGCTCTGCCCTGCGTTTGGCCCCCCAGGAGCCTCACGCCTCTTCGCACCCCAGAAACATTTGGTTGGAAAAGCCCTTTCAGCCCATCGAGTCCCCCCGTTCCCCAGCAC
>NW_010434051.1:0-2039 GCF_000710305.1 Buceros rhinoceros silvestris | reverse complement strand
CCCTGAGCAGAGACTAGTGGCGGAGCAGTGGGGGGGTGTCCTAGACAAGTCTATAGGGACCACAGTCAGCCTCTGCAGAAAAAGGGAGGTATCTACAGGGGCAGGGGGAAGCCCCTACAGAAAGCAAGGTCTGCTTGTGCAGGGTCTCAGGTCAGCTCCCTCCAGAAGGAGGCCATGAGTACACGACTGTGGGAAGGCCCCTGCAGAAGTTCTAGTAGCCTTCTAGAACTGAAAGGGTTGGCTGCAGGAAGCCCCTATAGCAACGAGGGTCTGCAGCAAGAGAAACTGGGGAAACACCTGCAGAGAAGAGTGGCCAGGACCAGTTTACAGTGAAAGGAGGTGACGTCCATGAGGATAGGGAAAACACTGTAGAATGGAAGTTTATTACAGCCACAGCAGCTAGAGCACAGTAACTCACACAGGGAAGCAGCAGGTATAAGGATCAGGAAACCCCCTACAGAAACAAGGGCCTGGTGGAGAGCCTGGCACAGCAAACTTACTACGTTTTGAGCTTACAGTAGATTTCTGCACTTGTAATTCATCTCTTGTAAGCTGTTACGTGAAGGACAATTAACAACCCTCATACCCAAAAGATTAAACTATGTTCCTTCCTGTTTATTAATCACTCTTACAGTATCCACTTTAGAGCTGATCAGCTGAGGAGCCATCCCAGGCACACCCTGGCTCACTGGATACATGCCGCACCCCAGCTGGGAAATCAACTTCATAGAAGAGCTGCCACCTGGTCACACCACTGTACACAGGACACCAGGCAGCACGCAGGTTCACGAACACCTCAAAACACATCCAGATAAACCCAGCTCATTTTAAGTATTTGAATACACGTGCGAAGAACAGCGGTGATCTGAGCAGAAAGTCCGCAAGTTCTGCAAAGTTATGCCAGAGATGGAGCTGTCATTTCAGCAACGCAGAAGAAAGTTTTCCATGGATGGTGTGGTGCCAGGCAGATTTCCTCAGAGAAGCCAGCTCCAGCACAAAGCTCTGAGCTTCCAGACCACTCAATTTTCAGAAGGAGGGTTGTCATCAGAATCAAAGAGTGATTTCACACGCCTGAGCAGTCGAGTGATAGGAGGTTCAACTTCATTGTACGTTACTACTGTTGTCACTCGGAATCCTAAAGCTGTTTCTCTAGTGAATACTTCCCTGCGGGCTGCTTTGTTTGCCTCAGGATCACTCTCTTTCTCTAAGGAACAGAGGGGGTAAGGGAGAAGAAAAAAAAAGAAAAAAGAATTATTCCTTCATCATGGCAAAACACCAGCCACACAGGCATTTGGTCTTCTTTTTGCTTTTCTTCAAATTCTGAAAAAGACAGCAAAGATCTGGTGACTGTGTAGATGGAAGAAGTGATTTACTAGGGTAAGTTATGTTGCTACACTGGTACTGGACTAGTATCAGTACTGCAGCAGCAGCAATAACTGGCTTCCAAGTTACCCACGATACAGCTAGCTACACCTTAATAAGCAGCAAGCTGCTGAGAAAGAGCAAAAGGAACACAGAGAGCCAACAGAACTGAAAATAATAGAACAGACTAGTTCCAGTTGGAAGGGACCATCAACGATCATCTTGTCCAACTTCAAGGCTGACCAAAAGTTAAAGCATGTTATCAAGGGCACTGTCCAAACACCTCTTAAATACTGAAAGCCACAGAGCATTGGCCCTTCCAATGGAAGCCTGTTTTACCACCCTCATCGTAAAGAAATGCTTCTAATACCCAGTTTAAACCTTCCCAGGTGCAGCTTTGAACCGTTCCCACAGTGCAAATAAAAGCAACAAGTTGGAACGCGTGGAGACGCTGTTTCTGTCACCCCGTAACAGCACGTGCTTTTCCCACCCACACGGGACTTACCGTCCTCGGGATGCCAGGGAGCCGGGCCAGCAGGAGCCCGCCTCGGGTGCCCCACCGGGCCCTGACACCTCACCTGCCCCATGGGGAACCCTCGCACCCAGCGTCCGCACAGCGAGCTCCGGGAGCGCCAGGAGCAGGGCAGGCCGCCAGGGCTGCTCAGCGCAGGGAGCGC
>NW_010434050.1:1183-1633 GCF_000710305.1 Buceros rhinoceros silvestris | reverse complement strand
CCAGCTCTCCCCTGCCTGCAGCTTCATCTCTGGAAACATCCTGGGAGTGACTGGAATTTTACTGGACACTACTGGGATGATACTGAGAGGGACTGGGACCAGCCTCTGACAAACTGGAAGTGACTGGGATCATATTGGGAGCAACTGGAACCACAGTGGCTCTGTCTGGATCACAGTGGGAGTGACTGGAACTACCCTGGGGGGAACTGAGAGTGACTGGGATCTAATGGGAGCAACTGAGCTCATACTGGGAGCAACCAGGATCGTACTGGAGGTGACTGGGACCTCCCTGGGGGTAAACTGGGAGTGACTGGGTGCTCCAGTAAGGGAACGAATGGGGACGTCTCAGCCTCACACCGCCCAGGCGGCACCAGCCAGTCACGGCACCAACCCCAGCGGCGCTGATCAACCTGCAGTGGGTGCCTGGTCCTTCGGCCTGGCAGCGACCAC
>NW_010434050.1:0-1015 GCF_000710305.1 Buceros rhinoceros silvestris | reverse complement strand
CCAGAGGGACAGCCAGCACCTCCAGCCCCACACCAGCACCATCAGCCCCACACCAGCACCTCCAGCCCCACACCCAGCACACAACAGCCTGGCCAATCGTGGTATAAACGAATCCCTGGGCAGAAACGAAATCCCTCAGTGTGGCCGAGGGTGTGAATGTGACCCACAGGCCGTCCCTGTGGGGAGGGTGGAGAGGGAGCAAATCCCTCAATCCATTGTTTCCGTTGGGTCCCGGAATATCTCCTGCCCAACTTTAGGGGCGACATCGGGGAAATATCTATACTTCGTTTTTCTCATTATGTCATCGGGGCGGCTGTGGTTAGGGTGTGGGTTAGGGGTTAGCATTAGGGTTAGGGTTTAGTTAGGGTTAGGTTCTGGGACACCCTCGTCCCTTGGGTTAATCTCACAAAGTCCATTCATTTATACCTGTAACAGCTCATCTCTCCTGTGCGGAATAATGGATGGATGGAACCCCTGGGGCTCCATCCCATGTCACACTGCTCTGGGCACCCAGATAACACCAGACACCAGATGTTGATCCAGTGACAGTTGTGGTTCCCATTGCCACATCGGCCGGTACCTGAATTTTATTGTCAAAGAGCTGGCAGGCACCTGGCTGCATCGTGTGCCTGTCCTACACCACCCGGGCTGTGACTTTGTGCTCCCTATACTAGGGCCACACAGAGGGCAACAGGGATCATGTTTGGAGCGACTTGAATTAAACTGGGAGCAACTGGGATCATACTGAGAGTGACTGTGACCCCCCTGGGGGCAACTGAGACAATACTGTGAGCAACTGGAGTTATACTGGGAGCAACCAGAACCACACTTGGTGGGCTGGTCCCCTTTGGTCAGGCCATGGAGCCGGGTGCTGCCCCTGCCCGATGCCCACCGATGCTCTCCCCCGGTACTGAGGCCGTCATCAGCGACCGCGTTCGGGGCTCAGCCGCGCCAGAGGGCGGTGGGATGGGGCTGCTGCCGGTGGGCTCCGCTCCGGTCCCCTGGTGCCCCAAGG
>NW_010434049.1:16411-22768 GCF_000710305.1 Buceros rhinoceros silvestris | reverse complement strand
CCTGTCCCCGTTTGCGGTCATCCTCAGTGTACCCTGAGGGGGGTGTGAGCCACGAGGCGGTACAGGAGGAGAAATCGGGGGAAGGAGCGGGACGTGAACCCGAGTAACCGGCGCAAAACGCGGGCACTGCCGTATAAACCCTCGTCGCGTATCCCGGTTCACGCCGTGTGTTCCTTTTTAAAGGCTATGGATTTGCCTAAAAAGCTGCAGCTGGTTTGAAAGTAACAACTTTTTCTTGTGGAAGTATTTCACGTTTGTGGAACTCCCACATGGCATTAATGGGCACCGGGTGGTTGTCTTGCTGCGTTTGTTTTCCGGTGGAGGATGTTGTCAAGGATTAAAAAGCTATGAGCTACGCAAGTTCAAGCGTTTTTAATCACTGTAGGTGAAACGTGTTTCCCTCCACCCCTTTTCCCTGGAGATGTTGGCATTTACACAGACAGTAAAATAAAAGAATTACTATTTGGAGTGTTTGTCCCTCCCTCGCTGAATGGTAAACTAATGGTGTTAAGACTTAAAAGGCATAATCCTGTGCCTTAGGAAGACCTGTAGTTACTTCAGCTTCAAAGGAAAATTGACTATGCTGTACAAGCCTGGAGGTGGTCAGTTATATTAATAGGCCACAGTGTTTGGAGGTCTCTTGCAAAGTTTAGTTTGATTTTTTTCTACAATTCCTTCAGCGGTTTTAGCCTCAGTTTCAGCTTAGAAATACTTTTGGTAAGACAAAAATGCTACATCTGCTGAGTCTCGTAATTGTGTGGTATAAAAAGTGTTCAAGAACAGCGGGGAGGAATGAAACAAGCGATTTGAACTAATACTTCATTTTAAAAGTAATTTTTAACAAACTTGTTACCCAACCAATGTTTCTTTTTCTCTTGATGACACATTTGAAAAGATGTTCTTTCAAAAAATGACGTACATTTATGTTTGATGTCATTCTTTGACGTTATTTCTCCAAAGGGGATGCCCGAAACCTCTCCTCTAACATTTGCTGACATTCACAAATCTGTTGTCAGCTGTCCTTGCCTCTGAAGGACATGAAGTTCGTTGGTGTCCTGATCTGTTCTGAAGTTGGGTTTCTCAGCTGTTGTGGTTGTTAAGAATGTCTCCTTGCTTCTCAGGTTCCTGGTGCCATTGCTCCGAGTCACTTGAAAGGAGACTGCAAAACCAGCTAGATAACCTGTGGTAGTACCAGATGTGCATAAGTGAACGTGGACTAAAGGCAAATCCAGCTGTGTTTTCTGGAGGTAGATACTGTTTTGATTGTCAGTTAGGTAACTTAGCAAGTTGCTTATCTGTGTATCTCTCTCCCAGACAAAGGAAATGTACTCTTTAAAACGAGTAGATGGTTTATTTGTCAAGCAGCAGTTAGATTCCATTGTGTAAAAGTAAAGATGTATGAAATGGAAGTTACAACTGAAAACACAAAATCAAGTTATAAAAATTTAATATTCTGACATGATATTTGAAGGAATACAGTGCAAGCTATTCTGTAAGTTAACTTAATTCTAAGTTAAAGGATGTAATAATTCTTAAAATATGCCCAAAAGCTGTTTTCTATGCAAAATCTTAAGATGTCTCTGACTCCTAACATGTAGTGTTTTGCTGAGCCAGGATGCTTTCTGCATACAGCCTAGGTCAGCGGTAGCCTGCGTCACCACTGATCCTATGCGTTATAGCTGTGGCAGATTTAATTTTTTTCATGCTGCATTACAGGTCATCTTAAGCTTTCCACTAAACAAACCTCTGTCCTGCTTCAAGCCAGAGCAACAAATACATGTTACGGTCCTTCCTGTCAGCAGTCTGACTGCTAACACCGGACATTCAGGCAGCAGTTTTTTTATGGAATATATTTTGTGTTCAAGTCAGAGGACAGTTTCAGACGCCCAGTTACAGCTAGACAATAGGGTGTTATGTATCAGGAAGATGGAACTGATAGAAAATATGGTGCTTTCAGTATGACTGAAATGGCCACAAAGGAATTAAAATAATTGGAGAACCTAGAGAAAAAAAAAGAGGCTGTTGAATTTTAGAACTAAAGAACGCATCTTGCAGGTATGTTGGAATCTGCATTTTTTATATCCTTAAGTCATTTAAAAGTGTCCGTGCACACTGGGGAAGTGGTAGTGAAGACTAGATTCAGATTATGAATGACAAGAATTTGACAGGTCTGCTCAGATACCAGGTTAAATGTGGTTTTGCTTATATAATGCCTCAGGAACTGAGAACAATAAGGATCAGAGATGTCCCAAGACACAGTAAATAACCCGATTATATTGAAGTATAGATCTTCAAAGAAACAAGTGTTTAGAAATGGATTGTGTAAAGTCATTTTCCCAGCCCCCAGTGGAAGGTTAATTTCATTTTTACTATAGCCTTTCATATTAACAGCAAGGCTCTTATGGGAAATGAATTATTTAAAGCACTTTTGGTCTGTTTTCTCACTGAACCTTTTTAGCAACCTCTTCCCTTCTGCAAATAAGATGCTCTCCTTTTCTCATCATCCAGTATTCCAGCCTTCAGCAGTTTGCTTCTGGTCTCACACTGTAGAACACCATGATGCAGAACGAGGAGCACGTATGGCTAGAAAGACAGATCACTTGGGAAAGGCCTCAGCGAGAGGTTTCCAAGTGCAGAATTGCAGCTAGAGTGAACAAGGGAAGGCATGTTGATTTTGTAGTTTACACTTGCTAATCTGATCGTGCAAAAGCAGAAACTGGAGCATAGTGCTTTACTTATACTGGGGTTTTCAGTTATCTGATTAAGTGGTCAAAGACAGAGGGATGGAGGTGCAAGCAGAAATTAATATGTCTTTACAGTAGGAGAGAGAGGAATGAAAGCTGAAGGGGAAAAGAGAGTTGAATGCTACCCCTTCCTGCTAGAACCCTTGTTCTGATGACCCTTGTGCAGGGAGCACGTCTGCCCTCTGGGGAGCAGTGGTGCCAGCCCAGTGTCTGAAGACCAATGGAAACAAAGGAGACAAAGACAGTATCAGCAACTGCATCTAAGGATTTTACGTGGGACTCAGAGTAAAAGGTTCAACAGGGGGAGCTGAGCAGATGGGCCTCACCTTGTTGCTCAGGTGCCTGTGGTCTTGTTTATAGTGAGACTCGTGCACTGGTACCCATGTCCAGTAGGAAACTAAATGTGTCCAGCCCAGTTTTCTGACCCTGAGGACAACTGGCATGTGATGAGCTGTGTCCATGCTACCGAACCCTGCCAAACAGGGTGGCTGCTGTCAGACTCCTGGTGAGGAGCAGTGCCTCTGGTGGTTCCCACAATCTGAGGTTTGCTTGGTGGGAAGCTAGCTGCTTGGGGCAGAACGGTGCTAGGGCCTCCTGAACAGTGTGACAGCATCAGTGCACCAGTGCCAATGCCTGGGAGTAGCACAGCACGTTTCATTCCACAGACAGAACATGTGCCTGCACCCCAGGTCTCTCTTTCCAGCAAAGGCCTGAATTCTGCAAAGGCAGTAAGCAGCTATACTGGACTGTCTATTTAAGACTAAATATTTACAAACTGGGTTTGTTGTTTTGGTTTCTTTTTTTTTTTTAAATAACCTTCCACCCGCCCCAAGATTATGCATCTGATTAGTTTTGCAGGTAGTTAACCTAGAAGAAAGGTTAGGGAGTAAGGCATGTGCTAGTTATTCAGAATAATGTATCCTAGATCACAAGCAAGAACAGTGAGTGCCTAAAACTACCTCATTGTTTTCTATGAAGGACTGTATTTTAATATTTCTAATTGCACCAAGCCCCCCAAAGTTACCATACCATCTCTATGTGCTTTCACCTTTCCCCCTGGTTTTCTACAGCAACAAAAAGCCCCCATCAAAGCACAGTTCAGATATGAATCCTGTACGTAATCTAAGTCAGTGTTAAACTAAACGTTTAAACAATGCCTGGTTTGCTTTTCAGCAGAGGATTTCTCTCAGTGCTACTAGGGAAGAAAATAGCTTTGAAATTGCTGAAGTAAGCAGTTAGTCCCTCCTGGTTCTCTGCTTGTCCTGCACTTCTCTCAATAGGCTTGTACTGCTTGTATCTCCTGCAAGGAATGAGCACAGTTAGTTGCTGAAAGACATTTAAATGAAAGTCCACGTTCAACATGTGACCGTGCATAAGAGAATTAATCCTGTGTTCATAACACATAGGCGCTCTCCTCCTTCCCTCTTCAATCCCAGCTAATGCTTAGCAGCCGCAGGTCACTAGCGGTGACCACGGCCTGGTGAATGAGCAGGCTCCGTTGCTGAGTGGAGTACTGTTGCTCTGTGGAGGTGTTTCTCACCACTGGCTGTGCAGGGTGAGCGTACTCTTGACTCGGGAGTCTTGGTGCAGTCTTAAAGTTTCATGAGAATCGTCCGAGCCAATAATGCAGTTTCATGTGCTTCTGCTAACTACTTTCCTGAATGCCCAGCGCCTTTTTTTCCCAAGAATTGTTTCTCAGTTATTTAATGATGACTTTTGATTATTCATTCTTCATCTGTCGGTCATTCGCAAACACTTCTTGTAAGAGATTTAGAGCTAAACTGCATTGCTGCATTTGTTAGGTTTTACTGCATGTATAAACCACATCATGCACTTTGGGTTTGCTTACTGCTTACATGCAGTTCCCAGGCCGCCTTGTATTACAGTTTGTGCTTACAAGCACAGAATGTAATTTTCTCTGAAAGTCTTCAATATTTGCATGTTTTCCAATGGTTTTGCAGCTTACACCAGTAATCTCTTTTTTTTTTGAAAATTTGCCAGAATATTTGTGAACAACAATAAAAAAGAAACGGAAATATAGCTAATGCAAATCTAACTTGTTGGTTTTGTGAATATAAACTAGTATTTTTGACAGTTCCTTGAACTCTCTTTAATCCTAGAAACTAACAACTTACTTGTAAAGGACAAAAGCCCCAATGGTGGCAAACACTGCCAACAAACCAAGGAAGATAAAGACACCTTCTGTTGTTCCTGATGACGATCCTAGAGTTCAGAAAGTAGTTTGATTAAAATTTTTTTTACAGTGAGATAGATTTTATAAAGAAAAGGTTATTTTTTACTTGATTACTGTACATTTTGAAGTACACTTAAATACTTCTAATATGGTAAGCATTGGAGGTTAGTGACTTTGGCAGATCATGGTGCTTTCACATCCAAATCAGCTGAATTCTCTGTTCCACAAGAATGTGAGTTGGACTTTGCCAGTTTTCTCATATGAGCTGTGCTCCTGAGACACATGTTTGCCCTTCCGGTATGGAAGGGAATGGAGGATCTTGCTGGCATCCCTCAAGGTGAGACTAATTTGCTCTTTGCCAACTGCTGGGCCAGGGAACTGTTTACACTTACAATACAAACAAGAGATGCAGTCTCTTTCATAAGCCTTAAAGTTAGAATCAGCTTCAGCTTTCTCTTAAGGATAATGGCCACGGGGATGGGGGATAAAAAAGGAGTTTTAAAAACATTATTGTTTGTTGCAGTCCCACGTGCTAAGGTGGCAGACTGTGGCTGAGAGCTTGACGGACTGAGGCTTGTTGGCCTTATCCAAGAGCTGAGGGCTCTGCTTTTTAACATGGTCATTCCGGGAAATCAGTTTTGGGCTCTGCCTGTCATTGAATTCTGCCTTCTGGTTTGCCATCAACCATTTCACATCTACTCTTAATTCTAGCGTATCTGATGCAAGAAGCCAAATCATTACGAGTATTTTTTTTTTAAATTGTGTTAAATATATTAATTTTCCAGTCCACAGGCTGTACCTTTATTGAGTTTACTGACACTGAGGAACATTTTTGGTCCTCATTTTACCACCTTATTTATACATGAAGTAACCTGGAGGTGCATGCTGGATTACCTTTCCAGTTAGTGATTTATAATTGCTGTCTATGAAAATTGAGATATCAAGTCGGGGTTTACCCTTACCTTTACCTTATTTACTTGGTACATGTTCCTCATATATGTCTCAGCTTGTTGATACTGTTGTTAGGGAAGGCTTGACCTCATTTCTAGTTTACACAATATTTTTCCTGAGACGAGGGTTTTACCTTATTTTATGAATAAGGTAGGTCCTTGGACTAGTTTGCAAAGCAACACACACAGATGGGATGGGTCTAAATCATAGGACTGCAACCCATTCAACAGCAGTTTAAGCAAGTTCAGAGCAGATGTTTGTGCAATGTCTACATAGCTCAGGCACAGTCCTGCTAAATTTCAAGGGCTAGATGAGTAGGTACCAAATACTCAGGCACCAAATGATGGGATTTTCAGAAATTCATAAGTACTTGCCTTCTCTTGAAATGAGTGGAAAACTGAGGTGTGTGAGAAATGGTTGCAAACATTAGATGGGCTCCTTCAGAGCGTGACTCAAAGAAGCAACCGC